>NC_069503.1:995378522-995472189 GCF_027579735.1 Bombina bombina
CAAAAGGGATCCCAGAGAAGCATTTACAACCATTTCTGCCATAATTGCACAAGCTGTTTGTAAATGATTTCAGTGAGAAACCTAAAATTGTGAAAAATTTTACTTTTTTTTTTTTTCTTTAATTGCATTTGGCGGTGAAATGGTGGCATGAAATATACCAAAATGGGCCTAGATCAATACTTAGGGTTGTCTACTACACTACAATAAAGCTAAAATTAACCCTAAAAGCTCCCTACATGCTCCCTAATTAACCCCTTCATTGCTGGGCATAATACACGTGTGGTGCGCAGTGGCATTTAGCGGCCTTCTAATTACCAAAAAGCAACACCAAATCCATATATGTCTGCTATTTATGAAAAAAGGGGATTCCAGAGAAGCATTTACAACCATTTGTGCCATAATTGCACACGCTGTTTGTAAATAAATTCACTGAGAAACCTAAAGTTTGTAACAAAATGTGTGAAAAAGTGAACAATTTTTTTTATTTGATCGCATTTGGTGGTGAAATGGTGGCATGAAATATACCAAAATGGGCATAGATCAATACTTTGGGATGTCTTCTAAAAAAAAATATGTACATGTCAAGGGATATTCAGGGATTCTGGAAGATATCAGTGTTCCAATGTAACTAGTGCTAAGTTTGAAAAAAAGTGGTTTGGAAATAGCAAAGTGCTTCTTGTATTTATTGCCCTATAACTTGCAAAAAAAGCAAAGAACATGTAAAAATTGGGTATTTCTAAACTCAGGACAAAATTTGGAAACTATTTAGCATGGGTGTTTTTTGGTGGTTGCAGATGTGTAACAGATTTTGGGGGTCAAAGTTAGAAAAAGTGTGTTTTTTTCCATTTTTTTCCTCATTTTATATATTTTTTTTATAGTAAATTATAAGATATGATGAAAATAATGGTATCTTTAGAAAGTCCATTTAATGGCGAGAAAAACGGTATATAATATGTGTGGGTACAGTAAATGAGTAAGAGTAAAATTACAGCTAAACACAAACACTGCAGAAATGTAAAAATAGCCTTGGTCCCAAACAGTCAGAAAATGGAAAAGTGCTGTGGTCATTAAGGGGTTAATCTGCAGTCAGGATGTTTCAATAAGGTTAAAGCCAGATTTTCAGTGACAAGTTCTGTGGTAACTCTCCTTTAAATACAAACTACACCGTGAAAGTTCTCCAAGTAACAAAGCATTAGAACACATAGAATAATACTTGCAGTTTGGTTCAGGCAGTTCATTCAATTGATTGCATGTCAGCTCCTAAGTTAATGAACACTGCAGTTGTTTGGATGAATTCCAGTTAAAGTTGAACAAAGTATCAAAAAGTTCCTGTGAGGAAAAAAGTTCAGAAAACAAGTTATTCAAAGTAGATAGGCTCAGGTAAATAGGGTAGCCTTGTACTCCAAATTACTAAGCAAAGAGAATTGATTTGGGGTGGTTTTTAAAGGCAAGCTGCAAGTTTGTTGCTTGAAGGATTCCGCTGGGTCCTAGAAGGAGCTAGGTTCCTGACATGACCCCCCACTCAGGGCAACGGTCCCACAGTTGCCGGTCTGGGACGATTTGGATTTCTGCGATGGAAAAGAGTGACCAGCCGTTGAGCTCTAAGATTGGTTGCAGGTTCCCATGTGTCGTCATCAGCTGAATAATTTTTCCAGCGTACCAGATATTGTAATTCACCTCTATGGAACCTGGAATCCAGCAGGGAATGCACTTCATATTCGTCTGGATCCAGTGCCTGAGGAGGTGGTGGAAGAATGAGTTGAGAGTGACGAGTGGCTCTGTATGGTTTCAATAGTGACACATGAAATGTGGGGTGGACCTTAATACTATCAGGTAATTTAAGAGTCATTGCGTTTTCATTGACAATTCTAACTATAGGGAATGGTCCTATGAACAGACCCGAGAGTTTCTTACTCGGTATCTGTAATTTCATGTTTTTGGTGGATAGCCAAACGAGATCACCTATGGCGTATATAGGTGGTGGTCTTCTCTTGAGGTCGTAATAATGCTTTTGAGTGAGCTGAGCATTTTTTATGTTCTCCTCAATAAAGCGGAAATTGTCTTGTAAGGAATCATGTAGATCATCGATTAAGGGTGAATTTAAGGTGTCTGTTGCAATGAAAGATATTGTTGGATGGTAGGCATAATTTGCATAAAATGGTGTAGATTTTGTAGATGAGTTTACAGCATTGTTATAGGCAAATTCAGCCATGGAGAGGAAGTTCATCCAATGTTCTTGATGGTATGAACAATAGCACCGAAGATATTGTTCCAGCCATTGATTCAGTCTCTCTGATTGACCATTGGTCTGAGGGTGAAATGATGTCGAGAAACGATGATCGATCTGTGTTAAGTCACAAAGTTTTGTCCAGAAATGTGAGGTGAATTGTGTTCCTCTATCGGTGGTTATTATCTTTGGTAACCCATGTAGCTTGAGTATGTTATCTATGAATAAATGTGCTGTCTCAGAGGATGTGGGTACTTTGTGATACGGCACAAAATGGGCCATCTTAGTAAATATATCTATGACCACTAGGATTGTTGTCTGTTTATTTGATTCAGGTAAATCCACTATGAAATCCATCGATAGATGGTACCAGGGTCCCTTCCGTACTGGTAATGGAGTTAATAATCCATACGGAGCTCTTCTCTCGGATTTCAAAGTGGCACAAATGGCACAAGTTAAGATATAGTCTCGGATGGATTCTTTCATTTTTGGCCACCAACAATCCCGTGAAAGCTGTTCCAAGGTTCGGTAAATTCCTGGGTGTCCGGCTAATGGAGAGTCATGGTATAACTTGAGCAAATTTATTCGCAATGCTTTGGGAATGTATAATTTCCCTTCATGGTAGTACAGGTCATCAATCTTATGTACAGAAGAGTGAGATAGCTCCGGCTCCTTGAGACAATGACGTTTGATTTCGGTTATCACATCGGTGGTTAGACCTACAAAACATTCGGTAGGTAAGATAGTGGTATTTTGGGTTGTAGTTTTAGATTTCTCAGGTAGACGAGACAGAGCATCTGCTTTACCATTCCTGGAGGTAGGTCTATATACAATATTGAAGTTGAAGCGAGAGAAGAATAAACTCCAACGGACCTGTCTTGCTGAAAGAGTTTTGTTGTTTTTTAAATAAAGTAGGTTCCTGTGATCAGAGAAAATGGGAAAATGGTAATAGGAAACTTGGTACCTTCGAGAAGATGCCTCCAGTGTTCCAGTGATCTTTTTATTGCGAGGAGTTCTTTATCTCCTATGGAATAATTTCTTTCAGCTTTTGACATCATCTGTGAGAAGTAAGAAACTGGATGGATGGGATCGTTTGGTGTTTCCTGTTGAGAGAGAACTGAGCCTAAGGCAAAATCAGAGGAATCAACTTCCAACACATAGTGGTGTTCGGGGTTCGGAAATCTTAGAATGGGTGCTGATGTAAAGCTATCCTTTAAATATTCAAAAGCTGAATTGGCGTCTGGATCCCAGTTATAAGATGAGTTAATGCTGGTTAATTTCGTCAGTGGTTTTGCTATCTTGGAAAAGTTTCTAATGAATTTCCTATAGTAGTTTGCAAAACCTAGGAATTTTTGGAGTTCCTTTCTGGACTTGGGTATTAACCAATTTTTGACAGCGTCTACTTTTTGTTTTTGCATAGTGATACCTGTTGGTGAGATATCATATCCAAGGAATGACACATGCTTGGTATGGAATATGCATTTCTCCAACTTAGCATACAGTTTATGCTCTTGGAGCCTAGACAGTACCCATCGCACATGTGTTTTGTGTTCTGTTTCATTTTTAGAATAAATCAAAATATCGTCTAGGTATATCACAAGACATATGTCTAAGAGATCTCTGAACACATCGTTTATGAAGTGTTGAAAGGTGGCGGGTGCGTTGCACAGTCCAAACGGCATGACAAGGTACTCATAAAGGCCATACCTTGTCCTGAATGCGGTCAACCATTCGTGTTCTTCTTTTATCCTCACTAAGTTATAGGCTCCCCTTAAATCGAGTTTCGTGTATATAGTTGCCTCAGATAATCTTTCGATTAGTTCTGGGATTAATGGGAGTGGGTAACAATTTTTTATTGTGCGTTTGTTGAGTTCTCTGTAATCGATTATGGGACGTAATGATGAATCCTTATTCCGCACAAAAAAAATTCCGGCACCTGCTGGTGATGTTGATGCTCTGATAAATCCTTTCAGTAAATTTTCTTCGAGATACTCCTTTAAATGATCCAATTCTGGCTTGCAGAGAGGGTACAAGTGTCCATAAGGGATAGAAGAACCAGGTTGAAGTTGTATTGGACAATCGTATGCACGATGAGGAGGCAAGTTCTCAGCTTCTACTTTACTGAATACATCCTTGAAATCTGCATAAGGTGAAGGAATTTGCAACTCAAGTTTTTCTGTAGGTATTTCGGTCTGGAGTAGAACATGTTTGTGGAAACATGTTGTTTTACAATAGACTGAATCAAATTTTATGGAAGATAGTGACCAGTGGATAACTCGATTATGTAATTTGAGCTAACTAATACCCAAAACCACTGGGAAATGTGGTGACGAGACAACATCAAATGAGAGGTGTTCTGTGTGTCCTGCTGTAGTAACTGTTAACGGTGTGGTATGGTGTGTGATAGGGCCAGTTTTAGGTTCTGAACCGTCAATCATATGAAAAGAAAATGGAGTATGCTTTTTTATAAGGGGTATTTTATTTTGCTTTACAACATTATAATCAATAAAGCAGCCATAAGCTCCCGAGTCTATGATGGCTTCAGTAGTCATCTGATCTTGGTCCCACTGTATGGGGAGAGTTAACATGCAATAAGTTTTAGTTTTAGTGGTGTTTAATAAAGAACTTATAACTTTGAACTTACATTTCTTGTTTTTCTGTAAAATGGGACACTCCTGGACTGAATGTGTAGGATTGGCGCAATACATGCACAGATTATTACTCTTCCTGCGGTATCTTTCTTCTGTTTTTAAAGGACCACGGGCTATTCCGATCTCCATGGGAACAGCTGTTTGTTTACTATGTTGGGTTGGTTGAGGTGGGGAATAGATAGGTTTTGGTCGGACATCTGCAGAATACCTTTCTGCCTTCCTTTCTCGCAGTCTGCAATCCAATTGTTTTGCAGCATTCATCATTCCTTCTAGGGTTTTTGGGAGTTCTATCCTGGCGATTTCATCTTTCAAGCTCTCCGAGAGGCCTAAACGGAACTGGTTTCGAAGTGCAATCTGACTCCATTCCGAATCAGCTGCGTATAATTTGAATTCCGTGATGTACTCCTCCACGGGTCTCTTGGCTTGCTTAAGGTTCCTCATGGAGGCTTCAGCGGACATTTGTACATCAGTATCGTGAAAAAGATCATCCATACATGTGAAAAAATCAGAAAGGGATCCTAGACCTGGGTCATTATGTTCGCACAGATTGTCAGCCCAGATTCTTGGCTCACCCCTCAGGAATGAAATAGTACTGAATATCTTGATCCTCTCTGTGGGATAACTGCGAGGTCGTAGATTATAAAGTAAAAGACATGAATTCTTAAACTGCCTATACTGCTTCCTGTTTCCAGAAAAGAGCTCTGGTAGTGAAACTGAAGGTTCAGGTGTTTGCTGAGGTGGTGCAGTATGAGTAGTAAGTGAGTCTCTTATAATTCCCCTTAAAGACTGATTTTCAATTTGTAAATCATGAACCGCCTGAGCAAGCTGATCAACCTTTTGGGAGAGGTTGTAAACTATCTGTGGTAGATCTGGTGGCTCCATTTTTTAGGGCTTAGTAATATGTCAGGCTACAAATATAAAGTTAACGATGGAACACAATTCACAGATCTTAATTTATTAATAATTGTTTTGTTTCACTATTGTAAAGGAATATCACTATGGCTTAGTGATATTCTCACCTAATAGTGATAGTTTAGTGGTTTATTTTGCCACACCCCAGATTATGCAGTTGGGGTTAAGCAAATTTGAATAGGATTTGTAGAAATTGCTCTCAATATTAAGTTAGCTTTAGTTCTTAAGTTGCAGGTGTAGTAATGGTTCTGTTAACTCTCAGAGTCTTATGCAGTGTAACACATAAATAGTTAACTACTAACCAGGTTCTGTTAACAGTTATACATATGCTCATGCAGCATTGCTATTTTATTTGCAGAGATTACTTGTACCTTGTCTTGTCTTGTAGTGTGGCAGAGCTGTAATGAATGCACAGCCTGTTCTGTGGAAATTCCAGTTTCACTGTGGAAGCTGTGTTGTTTATTAATCTGCAGTCAGGATAGATAGGCTCAGGTAAATAGGGTAGCCTTGTACTCCAAATTACTAAGCAAAGAGAATTGATTTGGGGTGGTTTTTAAAGGCAAGCTGCAAGTTTGTTGCTTGAAGGATTCCGCTGGGTCCTAGAAGGAGCTAGGTTCCTGACAATATGTTTCCCACAAGTAAGGAATGAAGCCTCATATTAAGATGGAAAACATAAATTATGCTTACCAGATAATTTCCTTTACATCTGTATGAGGAGAGTCCACTGCCCCCGCCCGTTTTCTCTGTTGGGCTGACCAAAATTTTGGTTCTTCTGCTACCATTTATGCTCTGATATTTCTCCTACTGTTCCTTGTTCCCTCGGCAGAATGACTGGGGGATGAGGGAAGTGGGGGTGGTATTAAAGCCTTTGGCTGGGGTGTCTTTGTTCCTCCTGGTGGCAAGGTTCTGTATTCCCACAAGTAAGGAATGAAGCCATGGACTCTGCTCATACAGATGGAAAGAAAATTATCTGGTAAGCATTATGTACGTTTTTACTCCATCTAATAGGAATAATGTAGATATCCCTTTAATATTGAGTGCATAACTTATATGATAAGATTCAGGGCACATATTACATAGCCATTCATATACCAGTATCTACTAGTCATATTTGGAACCTCATTGGTATATTAGATGTCTGTTAAGCATTTTAAATATACAGTTATTTATTCATTTCCCTTTATATTAAAGGTATATTAGGCTCTAGACACATCTCCCAGATCCATATACATATTGGTACATTCACCCAATCCTGAGTATTTTTTGCATATATCTGCCAATTATGGATATAAGTTAAACTTAAAAATGAAATTTGTATGTTTTCAAAATAAGAAAAAATTGTCTGGATTTCTTATGGCATAATTAAATCTTACATGCAAAGTTGTTGCCTTTCCTGTAAGCCTGTTTTTTGGTTCGGACTCTTGGGCTCCCTCCCCCCAGGGATTCAGGTGATCTAATAGGAAATCTGATTACACATTCCCAGACAGTGATCAAAAGGTCCTTTTGAAGTGATCTCCTTTAATTTGAGACAACTGTCTTCTCTTTGATTGTGTTTTTCAGATAACCTATGTGTATTCAACTGGTTTGGGTTAAATTTAATGCAACTTACATTAGCCAGATTTTCACATACAAATTAATTATTTCTCTATATCATATATGTGTAAAAATATATATTACATAATGTCACTCACAAATTATCCGACATAAATCCCCCTTTCAATTTTAAGATATGTGGGACAAATGTATTGGTATTGACTGAAATCCAGTGGTAATTGGTGAGTGTATTGACATTTTATGCATTATAGACAGTCTTACTATGAAGCGAGTCCGTTATTATTGAATCCTCATTTTTATGCTCTTTAGCATTCATTTTTTTTATTATTTTTTTTTTAAATGAAATTTTTATTAAGGCAATTGAAAAGAATAGCATACACATATAACAAAGTATTGTCAGTTAACCAAGTTTGACAAAGAGTAGATACTTCTGGTGAAGAGTGTTTTAAAGATTATAGTCCATTGTCCATTTTGATTTGGGAACCTACAAGTTGACCAGGTTTAATATTAATGGTTAACCACAAAAAAGGACCTTCTTTAAATTTTAAACATTACATATAAGCAAATATATTAATAATAATAATGTAATACAGTGGATAAGTAGCTGAAAACACCAAATAAACATATGGCTCACGAACATATCACATGGAATAATACATAAGCTGATCTCACCAGCACCGACAGTTAGCCATTGTTTGCCTAGTAAGGTAAGGGTAGTCAGCAGAGAAAAAAAAGGGATAGTGGGACATGGGAGAAGGGACCAGGTGTGTTTTATGCATTTTGTATTATTAAGGGGGTACAGGTAGTTTTTAGATGGGGCCGTGTTTCCAAATCAAGATTTGAAGGTCATCAGGGCCATGTATATGGGAAACGCATGATTCCATCAGCTTGATATATCTTAGAACATCTACAAACTGTTCCCAGGATGGTGATGCTTGTTTTAGCCACATTCGGACTATAGCTAGTTTTTTTTACCAAGAATAGGTAAATGCAAAACAGCTTTTGTGATAGTGTCAAATTTTTAGGCATTATGTGGGGACTTGGGGAGAGTGATACATGTATGTCATTTGCGGTGCAGTGCTGGAATGCTTGTTGCCAAATATTAATCATTTTCGGGCAGGTCCACTATATATGTAGTGGGGTCCCAAAGCGTTGCAACCTCTCCAGGTGAATTCGTATGTGAAATTTTGAACAGCCGGATGGGTGTCAGGTGCCATTGTAGTAGGATTTTGAGGAATAGCTTGTATAAGGTAGTGCAATGAATAGCTTTTTTTGTTAGTTGGATTGCGGTCTTCCACGAGGGCAGATTGTGTGTTGTTTCAAGAGAGGATTCCCAGTGTTTTATTGGGGAAGATTTATAGAAGAGTGGGGGATTCAAGATGTCTTGATAAGAGAGCAAAAGTGATTTTTTGAGAGAAATTTTTGAGTCCCATCTTGTTTCCCACTTAGTTCTAGCCCTCAAGGGACCCTTATCAAATCCTCAAGACCTGAGGAAGCTGAGTAGTCTCCAAAACTCAAAATGTAAAGGTGTGGGTGGATTAAATTTGCGGTGAAGGACTTGGTATGTAATCAAGTGACTTCCTTCATAAAGATATCTTATTCATCTTTAAACTACAAGACTTCATTAGTGTATTTGGGGAAATGACCTTTCATTCGCCCTCTATGACTTGAAGTTGGGACCTAGGATGGCATGCTCGCAACTGATTAATATGGACCCATTTATCCATAAAAGTATAATTTTTAGGGATCCTACTTTTATATGCAACTTGAGATATTTTGTCAGTAATGACAAAAGGACCCTTCCATGATGGAAGAAATGTATTCTCCTTAACTTGATCTCTCCCAAAGTTATAAAGATAAACTTCATCATTGATTTCATATTCCTTTTTGGAAGATTTTTAGATAATAAGTTATAGCAGAAGTTGCGGCCTTCCCTATGTTCCTTTGAGCAAATGCAAAAGCATATTGCAGATGCTTTCTTAAATTTTCCACATATTTATGTGTGGTAGCAGCATTTATTAAGTTCTGGTCTGATGTACGGTACAGTAAATGTTGAGGTAGAACCATTCTTCTACAAGTCATTAGTTCAAAGGGTGACATCTTAGTAGCACTACTTGGTGTTGCTTTTAAAGCCATTAGAACTAGAGGTAATTTTACATCCCATTCCTTACACTGTAATAATGGACTGGTTGTAACACTCTACACCACATCTAGAGGCAGCTCTATATGCTATATGGAGCTTTCTTTTAACCCCTAGTATCTTCCACATTTTTATCATCACTTCACTAGTGAAGTGGGTCCCCCGATCGGATTTGATGCGATGGGGTAAGCGAAATCTTGAAAACACGTGGTTAATGATCAATGCTGCACAAGTTTCAACACCATTATTAGGTGCACTGATGCACTCTACCCATTTGGTGAACAGGCATGTTACTCTCAACATGTATCTGTTACCTCTTGCTGACCTAGTTGATGGAGCAATAAAATTAATTTGTATATCAGACCATGGCATTACCATCCCCTTTTCTGCAATGGAGCTCTATGCATTGGCGCAGTGGGTTGGAACTGTGAACAGATTTAACAACCTTGACAGTATGCTGCCAAAATGCGTAATATTTAATATGTTAATTTGGCACCACAATGACCGGATGTGCGAGCAACATGGGCATGTTGAAGCATGAAACCCCCTGAACTGGGAAGGTACCACCCATTGTTGGATACCTGTTTTGGAGGTTCTAATAAACAAACCATCATGTAATTTGAATTGTGATTTGGACTTCATTAAGATTCTCTTCCTTACCAATACAGTCATCTTTTGAGATGGGGTTTGTTTTTAGGGTCCTGTATGTGTTTATAGAAGATACCCATAATGGGGGTCTTCTTTTTGACTAGTGATCAGGTCCTCACTAGGAGAATCCTGACTCCATTGTACCAGGTTAGGCTCATTCTGTTGTTTAGCCTGGTTTCTGGTAATGGCCTATACATGAAGTGCACCCATTAAGTGGTTAATATTGAGGAGCTCTCCAGTTACGGCTCTTTGGCCAATGAATCTGCAACCTTATTGCCTTCTTTATCAGGACCTTGAATTCTGGAATGACCATTGGTCTTTTTCCAGTGTACGGTTAACCCATTGGAAACCACTAATTTATCAATCTCGCAGAACAACTTACCATGTTTGACTGGTTTGTTGTTCGTTTTTCTGCATGCCATTTCTTTTCCAAGTTGGCAGGTATTCAACAAAACGCACATAATTTGAGTCAGTAATGATCACAAATTCATGAATACCTTGTTCAATAGCCATTTCAATGGTTTTTAAAATCACAGTGAGTTCTGCTACTTGACTGGATCTTGGTCCAATGTTGAATCCTGCAGAAATATTTGGGAATCCGGTTGCCCAAGCTTTACCAATGTCAGCAACTAATCTGCGCTCATTATCAATGGTGGCATGGTAAGAACAACCATCAGCATATACCAAAGGTAATGTTTGGCAATAGTCCTCATATATTTTATATGGGGAAAACAATTGTTCCTCTAGGAAATCATCTTCTATTAACTCTTCCCCTGGATCTTTAGCAGTACAGTCATGGAGCTCAGCAAGCCCCTGTGCGACTGGATTCTTTTTGGTTTGCTTATAGCGAATTTCTAAAGGCCAGCCTTGTAAGAAAAGAGTCCAAGCTGTTATGCGGCTATTGGATAGGTTCCCATCCCTTATTCTCTCACTTTGCAAATATAGCAAAGGCTGGTGGGCCGTTTCTACAATCATTTTCTCGTCCTTTATGTAGCTGCGGATATTTTGTAGAGCCCATACAGTAGATAAGAGGGGCTTTACCGCAATCACTAAATTTTATTTCCACTGGGGATAAAGTTTTGCTTGCATAAGCAATGACTTTGCTTAAATTATCATGCTTTTGGTATAAAACAGCACTCATGCATAAATCTGTGTAACCTGTCTATAGTTAGAAAGGTTTACTCCCTTCAGGGTAAGCTAAGCAAGGTGCTTGAGTGAGTTTCCTCTTCAGCCCTTTTATGGCTGTCTCTTGATCTTCACTCCAGTGCCATACTACATCCTTCTTTAGAAGATGTAGCAGTGGTTTAGCTAATTCTACATAATTATCAATAAATTTGCGAGAATAATTTTGTCACACCCAAGAATGATCTTAATTCCTTTAAGTTAGTTTAAGAAACTTCATGTCCCAAGAAGTTGACCCGAATGCGGCACCATTTGGGCTTTTTGTAGGGATAATTTGACACCTGCCCTTTTAAGTTGGCTGAGGACATGTTTAAGCTCTGTGATGTGTTTTTCAAAGTCCGTGCTTTTGATTAGCACATCATCAACATAAGATAACGTCCCCCTTTCCAGTGCATCAGGCATAGCCTTATGCATGAATACAGCAAATTCATGTCCTGAATTTATGTATCCAAACGTAAGCCAGGTGAATGCATATTGAACCTTTTGGAAGGAGAATGCAAGCTTTTACTGGTCTTCCTCATGTACCTTTTATGATCCAATATCACTGCACAATCAATGGCAGTGAATATCTTAGATCCCTGCATCTGTGCTAGGCACTGGTCAATGTATGGTACAGGCCAGCCAGATATGTACACCTGTCTGTTTAGCTGTCTTAAGTCAGCACACAAACGCCATAGTCTATTGGGTTAAAGAATACCTAGAATAGGATTATTGTCTGATGATACCCCTTTCTTCCAAGTTCTTTATGATTTCTGCAAGTGAATCATATGAGGCTAAAGGGAGTCTGTATTGCTTAACAAATACAAGCAGTGCATTGGGATCTGTTTGGATTCTTGCAATTTGTAGATTTGTAGTCCCACAGTCATAAGAATCCCTAGCAAAAATATCCTGATATTCCATCAGGAGTTATCATAACTGATGGCATTCATCATCCCTGGAACAGCCATTAGCTATGGAGATTTGCTCTTTGACTATTTGCTGAAATCCAGGAAAGATTTCAGGCTGTCCTGTTCTATTTGTTAAAATTCTACTGTTGCAATAAAAAAGAGGTTAAAGATGGCACAAATTTGCTTCCTTAGCAATTTCCCTTGTCCTCATAACAAGTCTAAATACAAAGTTACTCTAAAACCAATGGAACTTGGATTAGTGTCATGTGATGGCACATCTAGGAAAAGTCATCGTCTAGGGAAATATTGGCTATTTTCCCGAGCAAAATTTTAATGGTATGACCATCAGAGCCACTTAGGGGAGTCTGATCATTTATTTGTAGGACAGTTATTTCAGTTACAGAGCTATTCCCTAATTGAATTTAGACAGCATTTGGCTTCTCTTCACCACATGACAGCGATGTCTGGTGTGAGGTGTGCTGGACCGTTCATAATTAATAGGTCTTTTGACTTGTGACAAAATAATATTATTTATGCTATCAATTACGGTACTTAAAGGACCAGTACACTCAATTCAATAGATTTCAGTAGCAACAATTGCACAGTTTAAATGAATAAAAAAACTGTACAGTGAAGAATATTTTTTTTTTATAATTTTGTTATATTTTTACTTTTTTCCACACTGCTTATCCCTTCAGCTCGACGACTGTGCAACACCAAGAGAAAAGGGCTGGACTACCACGCTCTATTACCCCGCCCCATTTATTTCATTTTATTTAAATTAGATTGTATTTCAAATGCGCATGCGCAATTGTCAGTAGCGCGCCCACGATGTCAAAGCTTCTCATAAAAACTAGAATACAATCACACAGAGAATTCTGTTTATATTACTATATAGGTGCACATCAATGTTTGTGCTATGTGTTCAGTGAGGCGGGCAGGTCTGGTGCAGTCATGTAGCACAAACATGAATCTTTGATGTGCACCTATATAGTAATATAAACGGAAAAGATGGTAGATAATTACAAAACCCTGCAAGTATTAAAATGATCGTACAGTGCAGCAGAGTTGAACCCCAGCAGATGCACAGTAAGAGAACCACAAGGCTGTCTGTGCTAGCACCGTTCCCGATTTCACTAGTGATGACAGCCCAGAGAGCAATCGCCACCCTGACCATATCCCAGTTCACCCATCTTCCAGGTTTCATATAGTTGAAATAACTGAACACAGACAAGCTTTATTTAGAGCATGTCCATGTTCACACTAGTGGGGACGTCACCATGGGGGCTGGAGCATGCTCCCGGCCGCGCAGCCAGAAATTACACAAGCGGGTATTCTTACCAGCCTATGTGTGATATTCACAATCACTTTTAATGGTGAATACAAATATATATGACAAAAATAAAGGTTTTGTTGCTCTTTTTCTTATAATAAGCAAGAAGAAATCACTTATTCAACTTGTTATATAAGGTGAGGCTTTAGTTTAGTAATTGATTTAATATATATGAAACTATATCTTGCAATAACACATAAGAAAATGTGGAAAAGGCACTGATATAAGAATGATATAACAAGGAAAACCTCAGAGAATATGTGAGTAATAAATGGGTTAAATTACTCATATGGCAGTTCAGTAATATCCAAGGCAAAGTTGTTGCTTTTTGTATAAGCAAGGTTTTCACGTACTCACACAAGCAATCAATAAAATATATACAGTCCAGACACACTCTCATTTATCCCAAATACGATTCATAAGTACTTTTCTTCTGTTATGTGTGATCAGTCCACGGGTCATCATTACTTCTGGGATATAACTCCTCCCCAACAGGAAATGCAAGAGGATTCACCCAGCAGAGCTGCATATAGCTCCTCCCCTCTACGTCACTCCCAGTCATTCTCTTGCACCCAACGACTAGATAGGATGTGTGAGAGGACTATGGTGATTATACTTAGTTTTTATAACTTCAATCAAAAGTTTGTTATTTTACAATAGCACCGGAGCGTGTTATTGCCTCTCTGGCAGAGTTTGAAGAAGAATCTACCAGAGTTTTTACTATGATTTTAACCGGAGTAGTTAAGATCATATTGCTGTTTCTCGGCCATCTGAGGGAGGTAAAAGCTTCAGATCAGGGGACAGCGGGCAGATGAATCTGCATTGAGGTATGTAGCAGTTTTTATTTTCTGAATGGAATTGATGAGAAAATCCTGCCATACCGTTATAATAACATGTATGTATACTCTACACTTCAGTATTCCGGGGATGGTACTTCACTGGAATTACTCTGTAAAAAGTACATTAAACCTTTTAATAGGTATTTATTATGTTAAACGTTTTTGCTGGAATGTAGAATCGTTTGCATTTTCTGAGGTACTGAGTGAATAAATGTTTGGGCATTATTTTTCAACTTGGCAGTTGCTTGTTTTAATTGTGACAGTTTCGTTTCTCTCTCACTGCTGTGTGTGAGGGGGAGGGGCCGTTTTTGGCGCTCTTTGCTACGCATCAAAAATTTCCAGTCAGTTACTCTTGTATTTCCTGCATGATCCGGTTCATCTCTAACAGAACTCAGGGGTCTTCAAACTTCTTTGAAGGGAGGTAGATTCTCTCAGCAGAGCTGTGAGACTTATATATTGACTGTGATTAAAAACGTTGCTCTGTAATTTTTACGTTTCAAATTTAATTATTGTTACTTTACTAATGGGAACAAACCTTTGCTAAAAGTTGTGTTGTTTTCAAGGATTGATGCTATAACAGTTTTTCAGTTCATTATTTCAACTGTCATTTAATCGTTTAGTGTTTCTTTGAGGCACAGTACGTTTTTGTTAAATAAGATTGTAACCAAGTTGCAAGTTTATTTGCTAGTGTGTTAAACATGTCTGATTCAGAGGAAGATACCTGTGTCATTTGTTCCAATGCCAAGGTGGAGCCCAATAGAAATTTATGTACTAACTGTATTGATGCTACTTTAAATAAAAGCCAATCTGTACAAATTGAACAAATTTCACCAAACAGCGAGGGGAGAGTTATGCCGACTAACTCGCCTCACGTGTCAGTACCTGCATCTCCCGCCCGGGAGGTGCGTGATATTGTGACGCCTAGTACATCTGGGCGGCCATTACAGATAACATTACAAGATATGGCTACTGTTATGACTGAAGTTTTGGCTAAATTACCAGAACTAAGGGGCAAGCGTGATCACTCTGGGGTGAGAACAGAGTGCGCTGATAATACTAGAGCCATGTCTGATACTGCGTCACAGCTTGCAGAGCATGAGGACGGAGAGCTTCATTCTGTGGGTGACGGTTCTGATCCAAACAGATTGGATTCAGATATTTCAAATTTTAAATTTAAATTGGAGAACCTCCGTGTATTACTAGGGGAGGTTTTAGCGGCTCTTAATGATTGTAACACTGTTGCAATACCAGAGAAATTGTGTAGGTTGGATAAATACTTTGCGGTACCGGCGAGTACTGACGTTTTTCCTATACCTAAGAGACTAACTGAAATTGTTACTAAGGAGTGGGATAGACCCGGTGTGCCGTTCTCACCCCCTCCAATATTTAGAAAGATGTTTCCAATAGACGCCACCACACGGGACTTATGGCAAACGGTCCCTAAGGTGGAGGGAGCAGTTTCTACTTTAGCTAAGCGTACCACTATCCCGGTGGAGGATAGCTGTGCTTTTTCAGATCCAATGGATAAAAAATTAGAGGGTTACCTTAAGAAAATGTTTGTTCAACAAGGTTTTATATTGCAACCCCTTGCATGCATCGCGCCGATTACGGCTGCGGCAGCATTTTGGATGGAGTCTCTGGAAGAGAACCTTAGTTCAACTACGCTGGACGACATTACGGACAGGCTTAGAGTCCTTAAACTAGCTAATTCATTCATTTCGGAGGCCGTAGTACATTTAACCAAACTTACGGCTAAGAACTCAGGATTCGCCATTCAGGCACGTAGGGCGCTGTGGCTAAAATCCTGGTCAGCTGATGTAACTTCTAAGTCCAAATTACTTAATATACCTTTCAAAGGGCAAACTTTATTTGGGCCCGGTTTGAAAGAAATTATCGCTGACATTACAGGAGGTAAGGGCCACGCCCTGCCTCAAGACAAAGCCAAAGCTAAGGCTAGACAGTCTAATTTTCGTCCCTTTCGGAATTTCAAAGCAGGAGCAGCACCAACTTCCACTGCACCAAAACAGGAAGGAGCCGTTGCTCGTTACAGACAAGGCTGGAAACCTAACCAGTCCTGGAACAAGGGCAAGCAGGCCAGGAAACCTGCTGCTGCCCCTAAGACAGCATGAATCGAGGACCCCCGATCCGGGACCGGATCTAGTGGGGGGCAGACTCTCTCTCTTCGCCCAGGCTTGGGCAAGAGATGTTCAGGATCCCTGGGCGCTAGAGATCATATCTCAGGGATACCTTCTAGACTTCAAATTCTCTCCCCCAAGAGGGAGATTTCATCTGTCAAGGTTGTCAACAAACCAGATAAAGAAAGAAGCGTTTCTACGCTGTGTACAAGATCTGTTATTAATGGGAGTGATCCATCCGGTTCCGCGGTCGGAACAAGGACAAGGGTTTTACTCAAACCTGTTTGTGGTTCCCAAAAAAGAGGGAACTTTCAGGCCAATCTTGGATTTAAAGATCCTAAACAAATTCCTAAGAGTTCCATCGTTCAAAATGGAAACTATTCGGACAATCTTACCCATGATCCAAAAGGGTCAGTACATGACCACAGTGGATTTAAAGGATGCTTACCTTCACATACCGATTCACAAAGATCATTACCGGTATCTAAGGTTTGCCTTTTTAGACAGGCATTACCAGTTTGTAGCTCTTCCATTCGGATTGGCTACGGCTCCAAGAATCTTCACAAAGGTTCTGGGGGCCCTTCTGGCGGTACTAAGACCGCGAGGAATTTCGGTAGCTCCGTACCTAGACGACATTCTGATACAAGCTTCAAGCTTTCAAACTGCCAAGTCTCATACAGAGTTAGTTCTGGCATTTCTAAGGTCGCATGGATGGAAAGTGAACGAAAAGAAGAGTTCTCTCTTTCCTCTCACAAGAGTTCCATTCTTGGGGACTCTTATAGATTCTGTAGAAATGAAGATTTATCTGACAGAAGACAGATTAACAAAGCTTCTAAATGCATGCCGTGTCCTTCATTCCATTCAACTCCCGTCAGTAGCTCAATGCATGAAGGTGATCGGCTTAATGGTAGCAGCAATGGACATAGTACCCTTTGCACGTCTACATCTCAGACCGCTGCAATTGTGCATGCTGAGTCAGTGGAATGGGGATTACTCAGACTTGTCCCCTACTCTGAATCTGGATCAAGAGACCAGAAACTCTCTTCTATGGTGGCTTTCTCGGCCACATCTGTCCAGGGGGATGCCATTCAGCAGGCCGGACTGGACAATTGTAACAACAGACGCCAGCCTACTAGGTTGGGGCGCTGTCTGGAATTCTCTGAAGGCTCAGGGACAATGGAATCAGGAGGAAAGTCTCCTACCAATAAACATTCTGGAATTGAGAGCAGTTCTCAATGCCCTTCTGGCTTGGCCCCAGTTAAAAACTCGGGGGTTCATCAGGTTTCAGTCGGACAACATCACGACTGTAGCTTACATCAACCATCAAGGAGGGACAAGAAGCTCCCTAGCAATGATGGAAGTATCAAAGATAATTCGCTGGGCAGAGTCTCACTCTTGCCACCTGTCAGCAATCCACATCCCGGGAGTGGAGAACTGGGAGGCGGATTTCTTGAGTCGCCAGACTTTTCATCCGGGGGAGTGGGAACTTCATCCGGAGGTCTTTGCCCAAATACTTCGACGTTGGGGCAAACCAGAGATAGATCTCATGGCGTCTCGCCAGAACGCCAAACTTCCTCGCTACGGGTCCAGATCCAGGGATCCGGGAGCGGTTCTGATAGATGCTTTGACAGCACCTTGGAACTTCGGGATGGCTTATGTGTTTCCACCCTTCCCGCTGCTTCCTCGATTGATTGCCAAAATCAAACAGGAGAGAGCATCAGTGATTCTAATAGCGCCTGCATGGCCACGCAGGACTTGGTATGCAGATCTAGTGGACATGTCATCCTGTCCGCCTTGGTCTCTACCTCTAAGACAAGACCTTCTGATACAGGGTCCATTCAAACATCAAAATCTAACTTCTCTGAAGCTGACTGCTTGGAAATTGAACGCTTGATTTTATCAAAACGTGGTTTTTCTGAGTCGGTTATTGATACCCTGATACAGGCTAGGAAGCCTGTTACCAGAAGGATTTACCATAAGATATGGCGTAAATACCTATACTGGTGCGAATCCAAAGGTTACTCCTGGAGTAAGGTTAGGATTCCTAGGATATTGTCTTTTCTACAAGAAGGTTTAGAAAAGGGTTTATCGGCTAGTTCATTAAAGGGACAGATCTCAGCTCTGTCCATCTTGTTGCACAGGCGTCTGTCAGAAAATCCAGACGTCCAGGCCTTTTGTCAGGCTTTAGCTAGAATCAAGCCTGTGTTTAAAACTGTTGCTCCGCCATGGAGTTTAAACCTTGTTCTTAACGTTCTACAAGGAGTTCCGTTTGAACCCCTTCATTCCATTGATATAAAGTTGTTATCTTGGAAAGTGTTATTTTTAATGGCTATTTCTTCGGCTCGGAGAGTCTCTGAGTTATCAGCTTTACATTGTGATTCTCCTTATTTGATTTTTCATTCAGATAAGGTAGTTCTGCGTACTAAACCTGGGTTCTTACCTAAGGTAGTCACTAACAGGAACATCAATCAAGAGATCGTGGTTCCTTCCCTGTGCCCGAATCCTTTTTCAAAGAAGGAACGTCTTCTACACAATCTGGATGTAGTTCGTGCCCTCAAGTTCTACTTGCAGGCAACTAAGGATTTTCGACAAACGTCTTCCCTGTTTGTCGTGTACTCTGGTCAGAGGAGAGGTCATAAGGCTTCGGCTACCTCTCTCTCCCTCTGGCTTCGTAGCATAATTCGTTTAGCCTATGAGACTGCTGGACAGCAGCCTCCTGAAAGAATTACAGCTCATTCTACTAGAGCTGTGGCTTCCACTTGGGCCTTTAAGAATGAGGCCTCTGTTGAACAGATTTGCAAGGCTGCAACTTGGTCTTCGCTTCATACTTTTTCCAAATTTTACAAATTTGACACTTTTGCTTCTTCGGAGGCTATTTTTGGGAGAAAGGTTCTTCAGGCAGTGGTTCCTTCTGTATAATGAGCCTGCCTATCCCTCCCGTCATCCGTGTACTTTTGCTTTGGTATTGGTATCCCAGAAGTAATGATGACCCGTGGACTGATCACACATAACAGAAGAAAACATAATTTATGCTTACCTGATAAATTCCTTTCTTCTGTTGTGTGATCAGTCCACGGCCCGCCCTGTTTTTTAAGGCAGGTAGATATTTTTTAAATTATACTCCAGTCACCACTTCACCCTTGGTTTCTCCTTTCTCGTTGATTCTTGGTCGAATGACTGGGAGTGACGTAGAGGGGAGGAGCTATATGCAGCTCTGCTGGGTGAATCCTCTTGCATTTCCTGTTGGGGAGGAGTTATATCCCAGAAGTAATGATGACCCGTGGACTGATCACACAACAGAAGAAAGGAATTTATCAGGTAAGCATAAATTATGTTTTCCAGATGACCGGTTTATATACACAGAAGCAAACGTATGCAGAATAGTTGCAAAAATATTGAGGTAAGTATTTGTGCGTGGATAGCGGTACTTAGCTTGTGAGCAGGGAGGTTGAAGCAGCGTGGGTATGGGAGAGCTTTGAGGAGCTGACAGGCAGGCAGTTTGAGCTCCGGTGACCACTCAGTGTGAGCGCGACTTCCGCGTCTGAAGTAAGTAGTTCCGGTAAGCGTAGTAATCCGGGAGGCTGGTTCCGGTAGTGAGTAAAGGCAGCAACAGAATATGCAGCGCATATAGTAAGAAATGAGCTTAAGGACCTGAAAGACCTAGTAAAGTCTAAGAGCAAAGTTATTTCACAGGAGTCAAAGTGAACTGTGAAGAAACAACTTCAATTTTCAGGCCCAGAATGAGGCTAGAGTGCTTCCTTAAATAGGAAGGAAGTGCTTTGATGTGCAGATTTAAAGGTATATCACACTATGAATACGACACTTTGCTAAATGAAAATATATTGTTACAAGACATTTATAATAAAAAAACACACATCGTTTTATTTTGGACAGATTAATTCAATAAAATTCAGTCTTTATTTGGGTAAATGAAGCTTAAGAAGATCAATACAAATTATTAAACGATCATTTGACAAATCCACTATGATGACAGGGTGTCTTATTACCCTGTTCCCCAGCTTTAGCATTAGCCACGCAGTGCCCCAGACTTTTTTGAGAGTCACCCCCAACACCTATTAATGAACCATAAAATTCCCTGAGTTTAGGCTTGTGGGTCGTTGGCTCATTTAGCTGTGTGTAGTACCTGTGGTATAAAATAGAGATCCAGTTAACTATTTTATTTTTTCCATTCCTTTTATTATTCTCCTCCCAGAGGAACACCCAAATATCTTGAGATGAAGGTGCCAAAACATTTACAGATTGTCTTATATATTAGTGCAATGTTCTTATCCTAAAATACATCACTCGAAATGTATAATTTTTGTGGTTATCATTTTAGGTATCGTGTTGTTTCCTATATCAATTGGCTCATGAGTAGCTATCGAATTAACCACTGTTAAATACTATTCAATAAGTTATAAAATGAGATTCTCAAGTTATAGATAACTAAGTATTGTACAAATTTCACTTGTTATAGGTGATTTAACGGTCAATTGTGTATCCATTGTGCTGTAACTGCCTACCTTTTTCATGTATAATACTTGTTATACTATTCTGTTGACTTTTTTTTGTCTCAAGAATCTCAATAAAAGATTATTTAAAAAAAAAAAAAATAGAGATCCAGTATCAGTTAATCCCATGATAGGGTTGGTAACTGAATCCTGGAACTCATCTATTACATAATATCTTCCTGCAGTTTCTACCATTTCACACATAAAATTTGCATATCTAAACATTTGTGGGCTGCACCACGAATTACCTGAATCATTCACGTTACCTGATACGGTACAATTCTTACCCACCGTCTCCTCTGTAACAGGGATAACGGGTTTCCTGCGTATTGCGTCGCAGTCAGGGCTCCCTTTTCCAGGTGAGGATTGTTCTGCACGTCCACCGGTGGGAAAAAGACTTAGGGAGAACTGCAAAAGAGGAGATTCATTAATATTTCCAGTCTGGGGACACCTGTCATCACAGTCAGGCCTTCCGTTGCTTGGCTGTCGGGAGAGAATTTGATTAGTATCATTATTAACATTCATTATCCCATTTGGTACTTCTCTCCCCCCAGATAATATTTATCCTTGTGCCTGTAATGCACTGTTGGCCACTGACAGTACCCCTAAAAAAGGATTATTAGGTTGCTGAGCCGTAAGAGCTTGACTTATATTAGCAAATTGTTCAAATAATTTAGCCAGTTGGGTACCTAGTTTACCGACTTGTTTATACAAGCTATTTCTACCCATGGACCGATTTTTTGATGCCCCAGAGTATTGATTCCTGGATCCTTGGTATTCCTCAGAATCATAGCTATTGTGTCTATCTTGACGTGGTTGTCTTTGGGGTTCAACTTGTCTGGCGTTAATATCCTGGGGTGCACTATTTAATTGGGGTGTCTGGTTATCCTGAGTGTATCTGTGCCACTTATGGTATCTACTTCTACGGGGATACCTATTACCTTGTGGGTATTCGTCTCTTTGGGGATATCTATTTATTTGGGTATGCCCCCCATTTTGAGTATATACCCTCCTATCAGCTTGCGGACTCTGCGCCTCAGCCCTTGCTGGGGGAGGTGCAGAATCAAAACTTTGTGGCGAAGGCCTGTTTTCTCTGGCCACTTCGGCATAAGTTTTCTTTATGGATTAAAAATTTAGGGGGCTTGATGACACCTTGATTTCTGCCACAATTTTAGGGTTGAGCCTTTGCTATCTTTTAACTCCCTGTTCACTTGTCTTTGCTGAATGGAGTATAATTTTGTACTCTCACTGATCAGCCAATCCAATGAACAGTTATCAAAGTCTCTAGCCAGATTTACTTTAATGTGTGAGGGTAATGCTTCATAAAATAAATTTACAAATTCTGAGCTTTCAAATTTGGGATTGTTTTTGGCCATACTGTAAGCACCATTTAGTGTAGAAAGGAACTTGATTGGGCTTTGGTTGGGACCACATTTCAAACCATATACAGCCACTTTTGCTGCGGTGGTGATGCGATGCCGCCAGAACTCCCTTTTGCACTGTTGCTTTGTTTTACTCCAAGAATTGATTTTCATATCTTTTTAGTGAAGCAAATAATTTCCGGTGTTTAGCATCAAATACCCATGGCAGAAATTTAATTTTCAACTGCTCACTATTAACATTTAATTTAGACAAAGCATTTTCATAGGCCTCTAAGTGATCGATTATAGAAGTGGTCCCCCTTTTGGAGAATACAGGTACTGCACTATTTAAGCATTTAATTATCTGAGGGGTGTCATACACCTTATGCTGTACATTTTTGGTTCTCTTAGGGAACTTATTGTTAGGGCTGGAGCGCTCCCTATCTTTCCTATTTTTACTACAGGGAGATCCCTTCTGTGTATTATATTTAGAAGGGCTATCTTGGTAGCTGGCTCTGACTTACTAGAATAACTGCCCTCTCCCTCTCAAGTGTAGAAATTCCCTGAATTTAAAACATTTGGGAAGTTTATTTCTGAGCCAATCGGGGTCCTATGTATAAATTCTTCCCTAATGCTTTGTAGTTCACCTCTTATAAATTATTTTAGGGTTTTCATAATCTCATTATTATTCCCACTATTTTCATCACTAATGGAAGGGGGCTTATTATTGCTGAGTTGCTCATTTAAGCTTTTTATTTTAGTGATTCATTTTTGGTTACGTTTATCTAAGGCGGATATGTCTTGTTTATGTGTAACAATTTCCTTTTGGGCTATTTCTAATTTTTCTTTGCATTTGCGTGATGAATGAATTTCATCTCCTAGCTGCTGTAATTGCCATTCCTTTTCTATAAGGTGAGTGGATAGTTCGTCATTAATGCATTTTATAAGCGGCCATGATTTGTGTATTATCTCAACCCATTTTTTAGAATTCTTGCATTGATTAATTTTTAATAATTCTTGGAATAATTCACTTGTTTTGTTCCACATTCTATTATCAATAACAATATGTTTGGCCTTAGTAGTAAGCATATCAATATACTCATTTAAATCACATGAAATATTAAATACATTTTTGATGTGGCCGTTAGTGTCCATTCTAAGGGAGTCTGCCTTAGTAAAGGGTAACTTTTGGGGACACATTTCACTACTGTGTATAGATTCATTTTATTCACTGCTAGTAAAAGAATTGTGATTTTAGCTTAGTATTTAGTTAATTTAAACGCTAATAACAATTTTATAAAAAAAAAATTAAATATCGCTAAAACAAATTATAATAATTTCTATTTACTACAAAATATATCAACGTGATAAAGAATAATGATCTACAGCTGTGCCTCCAATAAATGTTGATACGTCTCAGGAGTGTCCTCCAGTAATGTTGGTGTATTTATCAGCAGCAGTTGCCACCAACATGTTAAATATTGTAATTATGAATATAAATAATTAATAGCATTATAAAATTGTCAATGATATCTACAATTAATATAGTAGAATTTTGTCAATTCCAGTAAGATGTTAAATCTCTGTAGTGTACCCCAAAATATCACTATTGAGATATGTATACATTTGACAACAATATTATTATTAAAAATATTTAATCTCGATATAAAATATTCCTAAATTCTGATCAGTTAATCTTTATATACACGTTGATTATATTTATGTAGTAACTGAATATTACCTATGACCAGTTATCTATTCAATAGATATTAGAGGTGCGCATCTTCACTGGCCTCACGATTCGATTATGATTATCCTGTCAATGATTCGATTCCGCGATGCATCACAATTACTGCCCATGATTTTCATCAACAAATTCAAGCAGTCAGAACTCCCTTTTTTATTTTATCTGCTCTAAAAAATGGACACTTCCTGCATGTTGCAAAGTCTGAACACAGCAGACAACAGCAGTATTTATTTAGAACACTTCACTTGATTTTCCAGGTGGCTTAATTGTAAAGTATCTGCCGAACAGCTGACTTGCAATGATTTTATAAAACTGTGCTACCTATGTTCTATTCCATAATTTTATATTTGTTATATATATATATATATATATATACACACACATACACACACACACATATATATATATATATATATATATATATATACACACCCTGTTCCAAATTATTATGCCAATGATATCTTTCTCATTTACCTAAATAATTGATGTAAACAACAGTCAGCATAATTCTCATGTTATCAACTATTAAGAGTACAATTCAAATTTTATTGAACAAACTTCCTAATGATAACAGTATTTTTTTTTCAAAATAAAAAACTTACAATGCACTGTTCCAAATTATTATGCACAGTAAGTTTCAAAACACTTTATAGGTTGTAAAGAACTGAATTGTCATTTGTTGTGTTTGCAGCATATTTACTGAAATCAAAAGCTATTTCAATCAAACTTTGAACATTTTAACTTTTTAAACATTTTAACATAGGACCCCTTATTTGATAGCAGCTTCACAAGTCTTGCATCCATTGAACTTGTGAGTTTTTGGACAGTTTCTGCTTGAATTTGTTTGCAAGATGTCAGAATAGCCTCCCAGAGCTGCTGTTTGGATGTAAACTGCCTCCCACCCTCATAAATCTTTTACTTGAGGATGCTCCAAAGGTTCTCTCAATAGGATTGAGGTCAGGGAAGGATGGAGGCTACACCATGACTTTCTCTCCTTTTATCCCCAAAGCAGCCATTGATGCAGAGGTATTCTTTGCAGCATAAGATGGTGCATTGTCATACATGAAGATGATTTTATTACGGAAAGCATAGTTCTTCCTTCTGTACCAGGGAAGGAAGTGGTCAGTCAGGAACTCCACATACTTTGCAGAGGTCATCTTTACACCTTCGGGGACCCTAAAGGGGCTGACCAGCTCTCTTCCCATGATTCTGGCCCAAAACATGACTCCACCACCGCCTTGCTGACGTCGCAGCCTTGTTGGAACAGGGTGGGTGTCCACCAACCATCCCCTACTCCATCCATCTGGACCATCCAGGGTTGTACAGCACTCATCAGTGAACAGGACTGTTTGGAAATTAGTCTTCATGTATTTTTCTGCCCAATGCAGCCGTTTCTGCTTGTGAGTATTGGTTAGTGGTGGCCGAATGGAAGGTTTATGCACAGTTGCAAGACTCTGAAGGACTCTACACCTTGATGTCCGTGGGACTCCAGAGGCACCAGCAGCTTCAAATATCTGTTTGATGCTATGTAATGGTATTTTAGCAGCTACTCTCTTGATCCAATGCATGGATCTGGCAGAAATCTTCCTCAATGTGCCTTTTTCTGCACAAACCCGTCTGTGCTCTGAATCAGCCACACATCTCTTAATAGTGCGATGATCACACTTAAGTTTTCATGAAATATCTAATGTTTTCATACCTTGTCCAAGACATTGAACTATTTCACTCTTTTCGGCAGCAGAGAGATCCTTTTTCTTCCCCATATTGCTTGAAAATGGTGCTCTGCTTAATAATGTGGAACACCCACCCTCCTTTAGTAGTTTTTCCTTTAATTGGGCTCACCTGGCAATCTAATTATCACAGGTGTCCGAGATTGTTTTCAGTGATCAAAAGAGCCCTGAGACACAATGCCATACATGAGTTAAAATGAAGTAAAAGAAGAATTTCAGAAGTTTTATACCAAAATAAAAGGAGAGGTAGAGAGATTTGCCAAATTCATCTTAGATAAGAAAGAACGAAAAATAGACAGATGTAACTGACTATGCAAATAAAACAGTCTATATGTGGAATCAGAATAGAACAGCAGGTATTGATTCAGACACTTCTGATAGAGAGTGTGAAACAACTGATGCTGATAACTCAGACGAAGAAATTAGACCTAAACCGATTTTGAGGAATAAGATAACACCTCATGGTAATAATGAGTGTCCCTTTAGGCGGAGAACCCCGCAGAGGGAGGGGGAAAAAAGCAAAGAACAATGAAACAAGTCACATTCCATCAGAAACCCCTGAAGAAGAAAAAAATCAACCAGTCAGAATTAAATATAATTAACCTTTTAGACAAAACACTCACAAATACTCAGATTTCTGTCCTTTAAAAAAGGCCTCTCTTTTGTACCTACCCCCACCCTTGACAAATTCGAAGCCATTAAATATGTTCATCTATTTACATGCAAAATACTGCTTAAGAAATATTTCTACAGTAATTCAGAGATTGAAGCCTTAGACAAAGCTGATACTACAGCTATTTATGACTTAATTTCTTTATTAGAGGAATCTACTGGGGATAATACTGAAACTTCATCTTTAAATACTAGCTGGCGTAATGTTCTAAAGACCAAGTCACATTTTGTACCACCAAATAGTACTTCATACAATAACGTTTCCTTTTTGGATCTGGTATGTAAAGACATACTTGTTCTATCTGAAGAGAGAGAGATAGTACATGATAATCTATCAAATGAAGAAAAACAAGCTCTTAAAGTCATAACACAATGGAAAGACATTCAGATTAAACAAAGTGACAAAGGTGGCAATATTGTCATTTGGCCTACCCATATGTATGTAGATGAGGCCAAGAAACAGCTTAATAACCACAAAAACTATAAAAGCCTTTTCAGTAACCCAACTGAGACATTCCTTAAGCAGTACAATACATGAATTAGCTCCGCCCTCTCTGAAGGCATAATTGATGATAAAGAGTTCAGATTTCTGGAAGTCAAACAACCTAAGGTCACTACTTTTTACTTGCTGCCTAAAATACACAAAAATCTTGTCTCAGGCATTGGATCTTTGACAGAGAAAGCATGTAAATATGTTGACGCAAGACTTCGATACATTGTGGATTCATTGCCATCCCACACGAGATACGATGCACGTATTAAATAAAATAGATAAAATCAAATTAACCCCAAATTCAATCTTAGTGACATGTGATTGCCTAATTACTAGTGATTTTGATAGGAACGCAAAGAAATCACCTTTATATAGATATAGAGGGTCAATTGCTTTTGGTAATTGCAAAATATGCCAACATATGGTTAAGAAAAAAACCATAGTTGACAGGTTTCAGAATAAATGGACTATAAACAATCACATAATGTGCAAAAGCACTAATGTTATCTACTGTGTATCATGCAATTGCAATTTATTCTATGTAGGTATGACTACTAGATGCTTGGGAAGGAAAATGACTGAACATCTAAACAATATTAGGACAGCACGAAAAGATGTAGAAAAGGGTAAAAAACAAACAAACTAGTGTTGCTAGACATTTTTTACAATACCATGAAGGCAACACTAAAGCATTTAAATGTTGAGGACTGGAAACTTTGAGACCAGGGGGGGTAGTTATCAAGCCGTCAACCTCAAATACGCTGCGTATTCCGCAGCGTATTTGTGGCGAGGCTGATACGCCTTAGTTATCAAAGGCTCGAGACCGGCAAAAGTAGAATTTTGTGACGTCAGCTTCGATCCGCCGGACTCAGTCCGACACAGATCGATTCTTACGTCACTCCAGATGTTCCGCACACAAGTGCGGCACATTCTCACTACTTTTGCTAGCTATCAAAAAACTAGCAGGTACGATCAGCAGTTTTACGGCCCAGCGTACCTGGTTTTCAAAGCGCCAGCCTGGAGGCGGCGGATCCCATAGGAATCAATGGGAGTCTGACCATAGCGAAAGTACAAGTTCGCTGCTGACAGACATCCCATTGATTCCTATGGGAGCTGTCTACACCTAACACCCTAACATGTACCCCGAGTCTAAACACCACTAATCTGACCCCCCCTACACCGCCGCAACTAAATAAAGTTATTAACCCCTAAACCGCCGCTCCCGGAGCCCACCGCAAGCTACTCTATACATATTAACCCCTAAACCGCCGCTCCCGGAGCCCACCGCAACTATAATAAATGTATTAACCCCTAACCCGCCGCTCCCTGAACCCGCCGCAACCTATATTAAATGTATTAACCCCTATCCTGCCCCCCCTACACCGTCGCCACCTATAATACATTTATTAACCCCTATCCTGCCCCCCCTACACCGTCGCCACCTATAATAAATTTATTAACCCCTATCCTGCCCCCCACTATGCCGCCGCCACTGTAATAAAATGATTAACCCCTAAACCTAACCCTAACCCTAACGCCCCCTAACTTAAATATTAATTAAATAAATCTAAATAAATTAACTCTTATTAACTAAATGAATCCTATTTAAAACTAAATACTTACCTTTAAAATAAACCCTAATATAGCTACAATATAAATAATAATTATATTCTAGCTATCTTAGGATTTTTTTTTATTTTACAGGTACCTTTCAATTTATTTTAACCATGTACAATAGCTATTAAATAGTTATTAACTATTTAATAGCTTACCTAGCTAAAATAAAGAGAAATGTACCTGTGAAATAAATCCTAACCTAAGTTACAATTACACCTAACACTACACTATACTTTAATAAATTATTCCTATTTAAAAATAAATACTTACCTGTAAAATAAACCCTAAGATAGCTACAATGTAATTAATAATTATATTATAGCTATCTTAGGATTTATATTTATTTTACAGGTAACTTTGTATTTATTTTAGCTAGTTAGAATAGTTATTAAATAGTTATTAACTATTTAATAACTACCTAGCTAAAAGAAATACAAAATTACCTGTAAAATAAATCCTAACTTAAGTTACAATTAAACCTAATACTACACTATCATTAAATTAACTAAATAAACTACCTACAAAGAACTACAATGAAATACAATTACATAAACTAACTAAAGTACAAAAAATAAAAAAAGCTAAGTTACAAAAAATAAAAAATTAAGTTACAAACATGTTAAAAATATTACAACAATTTTAAGCTACTTACACCTAATCTAAGCCCCCTAATAAAATAACAAACCCCCCCAAAATAAAAAAAATCCCTACCCTATTCTAAATTACATAAATTTCAAAGCTCTTTTACCTTACCAGCCCTTAAAAGGGCCATTTGTGGGGGCATGCCCCAAAAAGTTCAGCTCTTTTGCCTGTAAAATAAAAATACAACCCCCCCCCCAACATTAAAACCCACCACCCACATACCCCTAATCTAACCCAAACCCCCCTTACAAAAACCTAACACTAATCCCCTGAAGATCATCCTACCTTGAGTCGTCTTCACTCAGCCGAGCCACCGATGGAACTGAAGAGGACATCCGGAGCGGAAGAAGTTAATCCTCCAAGCGGCGCTGAAGAAATCTTCCATCCGATGAAGTCATCATCCAGGCGGCGCTGAAGAAGTCTTCGATCCGGCCGATGTCATCTTCAAAGAGGCGCTGAAGAGGTCTTCTATCCGGGCGAAGTCATCTTCCAAGCCGGGTCTTCAATCTTCCTTCCGCCGACGCGGAACCACCTTCTTCACCGACGGACTACGACGAATGACGGCTCCTTTAAGGGACGTCATCCAAGATGGCGTCCCCTCAATTCCGATTGGCTGATAGGATTCTATCAGCCAATCGGAATTAAGGTAGGAAAATCTGATTGGCTGATGGAATCAGCCAATCAGATTCAAGTTCAATCCGATTGGCTGATCCAATCAGCCAATCAGATTGAGCTCGCATTCTATTGGCTGATCGGAACAGCCAATAGAATGCGAGCTCAATCTGATTGGCTGATTCCATCAGCCAATCAGATTTTCCTACCTTAATTCCGATTGGCTGATAGAATCCTATCAGCCAATCGGAATTGAGGGGACGCCATCTTGGATGACGTCCCTTAAAGGAGCCGTCATTCGTCGTAGTCCGTCGGTGAAGAAGGTGGTTCCGCGTCGGCGGAAGGAAGATTGAAGACCCGGCTTGGAAGATGACTTCGCCCGGATAGAAGACCTCTTCAGCGCCTCTTTGAAGATGACATCGGCCGGATCGAAGACTTCTTCAGCGCCGCCTGGATGATGACTTCATCGGATGGAAGATTTCTTCAGCGCCGCTTGGAGGATTAACTTCTTCCGCTCCGGATGTCCTCTTCAGTTCCATCGGTGGCTCGGCTGAGTGAAGACGACTCAAGGTAGGATGATCTTCAGGGGATTAGTGTTAGGTTTTTGTAAGGGGGGTTTGGGTTAGATTAGGGGTATGTGGGTGGTGGGTTTTAATGTTGGGGGGGGGGTTGTATTTTTATTTTACAGGCAAAAGAGCTGAACTTTTTGGGGCATGCCCCCACAAATGGCCCTTTTAAGGGCTGGTAAGGTAAAAGAGCTTTGAAATTTATGTAATTTAGAATAGGGTAGGGATTTTTTTTATTTTGGGGGGGTTTGTTATTTTATTAGGGGGCTTAGATTAGGTGTAAGTAGCTTAAAATTGTAGTAATATTTTTAACATGTTTGTAACTTAATTTTTTATTTTTTGTAACTTAGCTTTTTTTATTTTTTGTACTTTAGTTAGTTTATGTAATTGTATTTCATTGTAGTTATTTGTAGTTAATTTATTTAATTAATGTAATGATAGTGTAGTATTAGGTTTAATTGTAACTTAAGCTAGGATTTATTTTACAGGTAATTTTGTATTTCTTTTAGCTAGGTAGTTATTAAATAGTTAATAACTATTTAATAACTATTCTAACTAGCTAAAATAAATACAAAGTTACCTGTAAAATAAATATAAATCCTAAGATAGCTATAATATAATTATTAATTACATTGTAGCTATCTTAGGGTTTATTTTACAGGTAAGTATTTATTTTTAAATAGGAATAATTTATTAAAGTATAGTGTAGTGTTAGGTGTAATTGTAACTTAGGTTAGGATTTATTTCACAGGTACATTTCTCTTTATTTTAGCTAGGTAAGCTATTAAATAGTTAATAACTATTTAATAGCTATTGTACATGGTTAAAATAAATTGAAAGGTACCTGTAAAATAAATATAAATCCTAAGATAGCTAGAATATAATTATTATTTATATTGTAGCTATATTAGGGTTTATTTTAAAGGTAAGTATTTAGTTTTAAATAGGATTCATTTAGTTAATAAGAGTTAATTTATTTAGATTTATTTAATTAATATTTAAGTTAGGGGGGCGTTAGGGTTAGACTTAGGTTTAGGGGTTAATCATTTTATTACAGTGGCGGCGGCGTAGTGGGGGGCAGGATAGGGGTTAATAAATTTATTATAGGTTGCGGCGGGTTCATGGAGCGGCGGTTTAGGGGTTAAACTATTTATTTAGTTGCGGAGAGGTGCGGGATCAGCAGGATAGGGGTTAATAATTTTATAATAGAGGGCGACGGTGTAGGGGGGGCAGGATAGGGGTTACTAGGTATAATGTAGGTGGCAGCGGTGTCCGGGAGCGGCGGTTTAGGGGTTAATACATTTATAAGACTTGCGGCGGGGTCTAGGAGCGGCGGTTTAGGGGTTAATACATTTATAAGACTTGCGGCGGGGTCTAGGAGCGGCGGTTTAGGGGTTAGTAACTTTATTTAGTTGCGGGGGCCTCCGGGGGCGCCGGTATAGGGGGTAGAACAGTGTAGTTTAGTGTGAGTGCTTAGTGACAGGCTAGCAATAAAGCTGGGAAAAAGCCGAAGGGCAGCGAGATCGGATGAGTGATAACTGTCACAGTCCGCTGCTCATCGCCCCGCGGCTTTTTGACAGCTTTATTTGATAACTTAGGCGAACGTATTCAAGGTCCGCGGCGGCGAAGGTAGGCGAGCTTAGGCGGACGTATTGGACCGGCGAAGCCAGAAAAGTAGACGGCTTGATAAGTAGCCCCCCAGGTATCAGAGGGGGAGATACTGAACAGGCGTTAATAAAAAAAAGAAGCAAGATGGATTTTCAGACTAAATACAGTCATGCCTCATGGCATGAATGAAAACAATAATTTCTTGGTTTACTTATAAAACTTTTGTGTTTTAGGAGTTAATTTGTACATATATAAAGTTCAGCCCTTTAAATGGCTATTATATTTACTGTTTTCGATTCGGGTTCTGTACTGCATCAATGCAGCATCGTTAACAGCCGCTTCACGATACATCGCAATGGCGATTATTTTCTGCACCCCTAATAGATATTGTCTAGTATCCCATGTATGGACACAATAATTCTATAAATTAACCTTAACTCAAAATGAATCACTTAACAAATATCCCACATGAAATTTACAAGAACAATTTGTATTTAACCAGCAACACTTACTCCAATACCAAAATATGGACTACTAACTTAACAATGCTTAGTTAACAATATAACCAAATATTTCAACACAAATCTTACCAAATCTCAGTAAATCTTATAGAACTTCCAGAAAAAATATAATTAAACTACTTGGCCCAAAATAGTCTTATAATACTTCAAATAATTAACTAGAGATTTAACCACAATAATAAATGCAATTTTTAAAGTACAGGGAGTGCAGAATTATTAGGCAAGTTGTATTTTTGAGGATTAATTTTATTATTGAACAACAACCATGTTCTCAATGAACCCAAAAAACTCATTAATATCAAAGCTGAATAGTTTTGGAAGTAGTTTTTAGTTTGTTTTTAGTTATAGCTATTTTAGGGGGATATCTGTGTGTGCAGGTGACTATTACTGTGCATAATTATTAGGCAACTTAACAAAAAACAAATATATACCCATTTCAATTATTTATTTTTACCAGTGAAACCAATATAACATCTCAACATTCACAAATATACATTTCTGACATTTAAAAACAAAACAAAAACAAATCAGTGACCAATATAGCCACCTTTCTTTGCAAGGACACTCAAAAGCCTGCCATCCATGGATTCTGTCAGTGTTTTGATCTGTTCACCATCAACATTGCGTGCAGCAGCAACCACAGCCTCCCAGACACTGTTCAGAGAGGTGTACTGTTTTCCCTCCTTGTAAATCTCACATTTGATGATGGACCACAGGTTCTCAATGGGGTTCAGATCAGGTGAACAAGGAGGCCATGTCATTAGATTTTCTTCTTTTATACCCTTTCTTGCCAGCCACGCTGTGGAGTACTTGGACGCGTGTGATGGAGCATTGTCCTGCATGAAAATCATGTTTTTCTTGAAGGATGCAGACTTCTTCCTGTACCACTGCTTGAAGAAGGTGTCTTCCAGAAACTGGCAGTAGGACTGGGAGTTGAGCTTGACTCCATCCTCAACCCGAAAAGGCCCCACAAGCTCATCTTTGATGATACCAGCCCAAACCAGTACTCCACCTCCACCTTGCTGGCGTCTGAGTCGGACTGGAGCTCTCTGCCCTTTACCAAACCAGCCATGGGCCCATCCATCTGGCCCATCAAGACTCACTCTCATTTCATCAGTCCATAAAACCTTAGAAAAATCAGTCTTGAGATATTTCTTGGCCCAGTCTTGACGTTTCAGCTTGTGTGTCTTGTTCAGTGGTGGTCGTCTTTCAGCCTTTCTTACCTTGGCCATGTCTCTGAGTATTGCACACCTTGTGCTTTTGGGCACTCCAGTGATGTTGCAGCTCTGAAATATGGCCAAACTGGTGGCAAGTGGCATCTTGGCAGCTGCACGCTTGACTTTTCTCAGTTCATGGGCAGTTATTTTGCGCCTTGGTTTTTCCACACGCTTCTTGCGACCCTGTTGACTATTTTGAATGAAACGCTTGATTGTTCGATGATCACGCTTCAGAAGCTTTGCAATTTGCATCCCTCTGCAAGATATCTCACTATTTTTGACTTTTCTGAGCCTGTCAAGTCCTTCTTTTGACCCATTTTGCCAAAGGAAAGGAAGTTGCCTAATAATTATGCACACCTGATATAGGGTGTTGATGTCATTAGACCACACCCCTTCTCATTACAGAGATGCACATCACCTAATATGCTTAATTGCTAGTAGGCTTTCGAGCCTATACAGCTTGGAGTAAGACAACATGCATACAGAGGATGATGTGGTCAAAATACTCATCTGCCTAATAATTCTGCACTCCCTGTATATCACAGTAACTCAATCGAATTTATAAATATTAATGCTTGACCCTTTTCTCAATAATTGGCTTAGCGCTAGTATATTTAATATACGAAACACTGGTCTATTTAATACTAGATTCAACTATAAAGAACCTCTTTAAATACCAGCTTCAATTAAGCTAAGCAATAAGGAATACCTTTGCTTTAAAAGATTAAAAATATAAAAACATCAAAACGCTTAAAGGGACATTATACACTCAAAAAATATAGGCTAATTAAATAAAGCATTAAAAGAAAATAAAGTTTTGAATTAACATGTATCATCAATTTTGCTGCAGCTTCTGTGGAATTCCTGCAGCGTAAGAACGGACAGAAGGGAAAATATGCTGCTGAGTTTAGCAGCTTCTGTGTAATCTGCATCTGCTGATTTCACACAGTCCGTTCTAACGCTGCACGAATTTCACTTCCCTCCCGGTTACCACAGCATTTAATTTGGTTGTGCAAAGACTGGAGGAGATCTGTGGTAACCGGGAAGGGGAAAGGGAAGTGGAATTCTGCAGCTTCTGTGTGTATCTGCATCGTTTCTGCCTTTGAACATAGTACTGCACACAAAGCAGGAGGGCTGTCTAAACACTAGTTAGGGAGTGTGGGGAAAAAAGCTTTGTTCTGTAGCTACTGGGTATTACGAACGTATTCTCATAAAGTCAGAGGACTTCAAACTTTAACATCATTTTTAGGACCTTAAGCAGCAAAATTGATAATACATGTTAATTCAAAACTTTATTTTCTTTTAATGCTTTATTTAATTAGCTCATATTTTTTGAGTGTATAATGTCCCTTTAATACATTACATTACAGGTAAACCAATTTGAGAGTTCAGCTTTTTCAATCAGAGTTTTCCAAGGTCATACGTGAAGATATTTTTTGAAAACAGGGTATCACAAACACAGAGAGTTATTCCAAACCAGGCCCCAAACCAAAGTGTGTTTTTTTTTTTTTTTTTGTCTCTCTTCCGTTCTTTGCATAGTCTTTTTGTCTGTCACCGACTCCACCTTTAATTCTAAACCACCCAATGGAAAATCTCTGATTACACCCTTAGCTTTCATTGGCTAATTCACTGGTTATTCAATTTCCCAATTGAATACCTTTGGCTGCAATTCTCATATTGGACACCGGAGACAACAGGCAACTGAAATGTAGCTTTGTTTTTCAGCTACAGGGAAAATATATTCCCTTATATATTTTTAAAATGTATACTTAATATACTTATTATTTCCTAGTATTAATAAACTATCTGGTCAATATATGTGACTATATGGCTCAACTGAGCATGTACACTTTAAGACTAAGCATGAGTATATTGATTTAGTATGTATTCTTATGCATTTAAACACTAGACCTGTGTACAACATTAAATCTAAATAGCATATATATATATATATATATATATATATATATATATATATATACTTCCCACTGATAATGTCTTAAGAGATGTACCCAAAAGTCATGTTGCTATAAGGGGACTTTATTTCATCATTTCAGTATGAGATTAATTCATATTTTAGTCCATATTCTGATATAATATTGCCACATTTTCCAGTTATCTTATATCATATACAGTACATACCCTGTGAGTAGCAGTCTGATCTAGTTCTGTAGTAATTATCATTTTGGATATACTGTGTATATATATATATATATATATATATATATATATATATATAATTTGATTTTACTCCATCTAATTGGAATATATTGCCTATCTGTAGATATCCCTTTAATATTGAGTGCATAACTTATATGATATGATTCAGGGCACATATTACATAGGCATTCATATACCAGTATCTACTAGTCATATTTGGAACCTCATTTGTATATTAGATGTCTGAAAAACAAAGAAGATGTTAAAGGGACAGTATACTGCAAAATAGTTTTTCCCTTAATGTGTTTCCAATTACATTTTTTACCAGGTGCAGATTTTAAAATGTATGAGCTTTGCTTATTTAATGCTTATTTGTGTATATGAATAAGCTGATTTTGTGTTTTGAAGCCACAACCTAATAAAATGGGTTGAGCTTGTAGGTATAATCAGATCTCATTACTTTATCACAATGTGTAAATAGACATGCTTCTTTATCTTATATCGGTCCATAACCCAATCACCAGTACTTGGAGAGAACAATGGAAAATTAACATTGTATTACCTTATCTCTTATATAACCCACTGGGAGTGTAATTTCTTCTACTGGCTGTGTTAACAGTTTGGCCTCAAGGCCAAAAAACTTTCAGGATGTGTGGGGATACCACAGGCTAAATAAACTATTTCAAATGCCAATATAAGGTAAATAGAAATACTTGTAAACAATTTAATATACTCCAGCAGGTAAAGTGGATCATTGTGAACAAATTAAAGGGGAGAACATTTTTGAGTAAACTGTCTCTTTAAACATTTTAAATATACAGTTATATATTAATTTCCCTTCATATTAAAGGTATATTAAAGCTAGACACATCTCCCAGATCCATATACATATTGTTACATTCACCCAATCCTGAGTATATTTTGCATATATCTGCCAATTATGGATATAAGTTAAACTTAAAAATTAAATTCTTATGCTTTCAAAATACACAGGTTTTAAAAGACTTTCTTTGCTATATTTAATAGAGACACATTGTCTGGATTTTGTATGTTCAAACTTAGCATGGGGTAATAAACTCTTACATGCAAAGTGGTTACCTTTCCTGTAAGCCTATTTTTGGTTCATGCTCTTGGGCTCCCTCCCCCCAGGGATTCAGGCGATCTAATAGGAAATCTGATTACACATTCCCAGGCAGTGATCAAAAGGTCCTTTGAAGTGATCTCCTTTCATTTGAGACAACTGTCATCTCTTGGATTGTGTTTTTCAGATAACATATGTATGTATTACACTGGCAACTGGTTTGGGTTAAATTTTGATTTCAGAATTTAATGCAACTTACATTAGCCAGATTTGCACATACAAATTAATTATTTCTCTATATCATATATGTATATGTGTAAAATATATTTATATTACATAATGTCACTCAAATATCTGACAGTGAAAAATTAAAAAATTGTATTCTCTATCAGAATCATGAAAGAAACATTTTGGGTTTTGTGTCCCTTTAAGGGAAAACACAGTAAAGTTTCCCTTTAATGTGGCTTCAATCAATATAATTTGCCTAGCTTGGAAGGCTGAATGTTTATAGTAATTAAAAAAAAATCCACAATACGATTCTATCAACTTGTTAAAATATCTGAATAGCTGAAATATTGTATAGATTCTAATAGTTTTATCTGTTGCATTTTACAGACAGTACTATGCATATCTGACTGATACACAATGCAAGAGAGTTGGAACTCAGTGCTGGGTGTTTGGGTAAGTATCATAACATTTATACAACGTAAACATGTTACTGCTAAAATACATAATTTGTCTTAGGAGCTAGTTGCTTGGTTACCAGAAACTAAACATGACCTGAGATATAAAGCATCTTTTCAGCCTCAGCTTTCCTGTAATGTGTTTCTGCCTTTCAAGGGGAGAAGTACATTTGTTTTTTTCTTTTTGTAAAACTCCAGCACATCTAAAGTAGTGAACTTTGTAGTCTTGAAAGATTATGTAAGGAAGTATTTTGATTGATAAATAATTTGGTCCAATAGGAATCACAATCTAATAAAAATATTCAATCTGAGACCAACATAGTATAATGAATTATGGTAAGTCTAGCATAATTAAATGGTAGCACTCAGTTGTCCAAGATTGCTTAGCAACAGGCTACAGAAGTGCGTACTTAGCTAGATTATTAGTGCAGCGCTATTTATCATTCCCGCTTGCGCACTGACTCTGCTAGAAGTGTTTTAAACGTGTTGGGTTGCACCTATATCATATATTATTATTATTCATTAAAAGTAAAAGTTTTGCACGAGTGCTAAGCTGACACGTGCAAAAACCCGAAATTCTTATATTGCAACCGCCTTAACGTATTCCCCCATAGACTTCAACGGAGCGCAAAAAAGAAGAAAGAAAACCTAACACCCACTCACGAGCAAACCAGATAACATTTTCTCAAGTGCACTAGCTCAACATGAAATATTAATATTTCAAATTCCAATGTTCTTCACATATCAGAATATGTTTTATTTATTCATAAATGTGTGTGTGTATGTATGTATATATACATTTATTGATTTTTTTTTGGTAAAATATACTGTGTGTATATATATATATATATATATATATATATATACACAGTGTATGTGTGTGTGTGTGTGTATATGTGTGTATATATATATATATATATATATATATATATATATATATTGTATGTAAAAGGGATTTATAAATATAAAGATATATCTATTAAAAATACTTAGAACATTGGAATACAGTACATACACTGTCACTTTATAAGGTACACCTTTTCAATTGCTTGGTACTAATCAGCCAATCACATGGCAGCAACATTTAGGCATCAAGACGTGGTGAAGACGACTTGCTGAAGTTCAAACGAGCATCAGAATGGGAAAGAAAGGGGATCTACTGGGATTTTCACGCACAACCATCTCAAGGGTTTACAGCATATGGGCCAAAAAAAAAGAGAAAATATCCAGTAAGCGGCAGTTGTGTGAACAAAAATGCCTGGTTGATTTCAGAGGTCAGAGGAGAATGGGCAAACTGGTTTGAGATTATAGAAACAAAACCGTAACTCAAATAACCACTTGTTACAACAAAGGTTTGCAGAATACCATCTCTGGACGCACAACACATCAAACCTTGATGCAGATGGGGTACAGCAGCTGAAGACCACACCAGGTGCCACTCCTGTGAGCTAAGAACAGAAAACTGAGGCTACAATTCCCACAGGCTCATCAGAATTGGACAATAGAAGATTTGAAGAACGTTGCCTTTTCTGATGAGTCTTGATTTCAGCTGCGACATTCAGATTTGTAAGGTCAGAATTTGGCGTAAAAAAACATGAAAGCATGGATCCATCCTGCCTTGTATCAACAGTTCAGACTGGTGGTGGTGGTGTAATGGTGTGGGGGATATTTTCTTGGCACACTTTGGGCCCCTTAGTACCAATTGAGCATTGTTTAACTGCTACGGCCTACCTGAGTATTGTTGCTGACCATGTCCATCCCTTTATGACTACAGTGTACGCATCTTCTGATGGCTACTTTCAGCAGGATAATGCCATGTCACAGAGCTCAAATAATCTCAAACTGGTTTCTTGAACATGAGAATGAGTTCACTGTACTCCAATGGCCTTTTGGGATGTGGTGGAACGGGAGATTTGCATCATGGATGTGCACCCGACAAATCTGCAGCAACTGCGTGATGCTATCATGTCAATGTGGACCAAAATGTCTGAGGAATGTTTCCAATACCTTTGTTGAATCGATGCCAAAAAGAATTAAGGCAGTTCTGAAGGCAAAAGTACCTAATAAAGTGGCCAGTGAGTGTATATGTATATATGTCTGTAAATACTTATATACACGTATAAATACATATCTACACACATAAATAAATATATATACTGTATGTATGTATATATATATATATATATATTAAAGGGACAGTATACTGTAAAATAGTTTTTCCCTTAATGTGTTTACAATTGCTTTTTTTACCAACTGCAGAGTAAAAAATTTATGAAAATTAGCTTTTTAAGGTTTATTTCTGTATATTAAAGCTCTGATTTTGTGTTTTGAAGCCACAGCCTAATAAAATAGGTTGAGCTTGTAGGTATAATCAGATCTCATTACTGTATCACACTGTGCACATATACCTGCTTCTTTATCTTATATCTGTCCATAAAACAATCACCAATACTTTGAGAGAACAATGGAAAATCAACATTTTATTACCTTATCTCTGCTTTATCACACTGGGAGTGTAATTTCTTCTGCTGGCTGTGTTTACAAAGCTTATCTATAGCTGGTACGCGCGGCCACAAACTTTCAGAATAGGTGGGGATACTACATGCTAAATTAACTATTTCAAATGCCAATATAAGGGTAAAGGAGCTACTTGTAAACAATTAATACACTCCAGCAGGTAAAGTGGATCATTGGGAACAAATTAAAGGGGAGAACATTTTTGAGTAAACTGTCCCTTTAATGCCCTTTGCAGTCCTTTTTTTCTAACACCTGAGATCTCTTTGAGCCCTTAAAACTTTTTATTGCAATTTTTTTAAAATCTTTATTAGATAGTTTTATTATGAGTGTAACTGTATTTTTTAATGTTTTTTGAGAGACTTTTTAGCAACAGTTAACCAAAGCTCTGAAGTCGTGTTATCCCGACACATGTTAAATTCACTTGCGCTCAAGCGAGTACATTTACTTTCAACTTGTAATATGCACAATACTTCTGATGTACGCAAAAAAAACTTTTCGTTCATGTGCAACACTTAGTTTGCCACTCTTAATCTATCCCTAAAGGGGTTTCCCTGTAAGTTCATAAAATTCCCCTTTTTACATACAAATCCTATTATATATTTTTGCAAGGAAAATCTGTAATTTCTCCTTAAGGTAGGGACTAAGACATAAACAGCAGGAAACATTCTTTTTTTTCCATCTAAAGGGGAGGAGAATCCATGGCTTCATTCATTACTTTTGGGAATTAAGAACCTGGCCATCAGGAGGAGGCAAAGACACCCCAGCCAAAGGCTTAAATACCTCCTACACTTCCCTCATCCCCCAGTCATTCTTTGCCTTTCGTCACAGGAGGATGGCAGAGGAGTTCTGGAGTTTCGGAATAGTCTCTTATGGAGGATAGTACTCTGCATTGGGACTGGCGTTTTAAGTAGTCCTGTCAGCCTCTCAGTGAGAGCATAGATGAAAGTTGGAGTCCGGCGATGCAGGGAGAGTCTTTCTGCGAAACCATCCCGACTCATATTAACAGCTCCATAAGTAATCAGCGTTGACGAGTTTCGCTGCCTGCTTTTTACACTCAAGTCCATGTCAGGAGCAAGGCTACTAACCTATCACACTTGAAGGGCCGTGTTCCTGTTCCACGGTGTAGATTCTGGTAAGATCGTTATATTTTTTGTTCATAATGATAACATAGAAGACAGGGTCACAGTGCAGCACCATTTTATCTTTACAGAATCAAGGGTTAATATTCCTGGAAGGGGGATTATTGAACAGGGGTTTTTTATACATGATATTGTTTATTGTGTCATTGCCGCGTTATGTGCGAGATGAGGCTCTGGCAATGTGTGGAACTTTCAGGTTACTTGCGGGAATTTTGCGCAGCCATTTTTGGTCCATTTTTCCCTAGTGCAGGGGCGGTCCTGCTAGGCATTCCACGTGACTGGGTGTGCCTATCTATCCTTCTCTGTTGATCTGTGGCGCAGGAGACATAGCGGTTTCTGTTGTCCGGGTCCTAGGAAGTGGTGAGTGCCCTGGCCATTGGTGGTATAAAGGTGCCTTTTTGTTAATTAAGTTAGTCTACCCAAAAGCACAAGTGATGGAGGACTCTGACGCGTTAGAGGGCTCTCCCTCCTTAACAAATTCTCATTCCTGTGTTTATTGTGAGAAGGTTCTAGTAGATCAGCCTGCTCAACTATCTTCCACATGCCTTGATAAAGTTACATCTAAATGTAAACGGATGTCTAGTACTACTGAGCCGTCCACCTCTGAGGGTTCTTCGTCCCAGGAGGTGCGTTCCCTACATTCATCTCCAATTGCACATGCAGCGCCTCAGGGTCCAACCGTTACTCCCTCAGAAGAGATTCGTTGGCCGTCAGACTTTGTGGACCAACTGAATCTGCGGTTTAGAAAGTGATCCATGCCTTACCACGTTCTGCTAAGCGCAAGCGTAGGGTTTATCATAGTGGCGCGGCCCAGGGTTTGTCCTCGCCAATGGAAGATCCAGAGGCTCTATACAATAACGAGGCCCACTCAGACTCTTCGAAGGAGGCCCCTTCTGGGTCAGAGTCCGTGTCATCTAAACCTCCGGCGGCGAAGGAGCCTGGTTATAGGTTTAGGATTGAGAATTTGTGCTTTCTGCTACGGCAGGTGCTTGCTACTCTGGAGGTTCTGGAATCTAAGATACCGGAGGAACCTGCAATTCCTAAGCTTGACGAGGTATACAAGGGCAGGTTAGTGCCTCAGTCCTTCCCGGTTCCTGTCAAGATAGCTAATATTATTAAGAACGAATGTGAGCGATTAGGTTCTTCTTTTTTCCCCTTTAAGAAACTGTTCCCTGTCCCGGACTCTCAGCTTGAGCTGTGGGGCATTGTCCCTAAGGTGGATGGTGCTATCTCCACGCTCGCGAAGCAGACAACTATTCCCCTCAAGGATAGTTTGTTGTTCAAAGAGCCAATTGATAAAAAGTTGGAAAACATGTTAAGGAAAATGTTTCTTCACACAGGGTTTATTTTTCAGCCAGCAACGGCTGTAGCCGCGGTCGCCGGAGCTGCGACATATTGGTGTGAATCCCTGTGTGAAATGGTCGAAGGGGAGACTTCCATCGACGAGATACAGGATAAGATTAAGGCGCTGAAGATCGCCAATTCTTTCATATGTGATGCCAATATGCAAATTATTCGCCTGAATGCTAAGATGTCAGGTTTTTCTGTTTTAGCGCGCAGGGCTCTGTGTCTAAAATCTTGGTTTGCGGACATGACCTCTGCCTTTTCAAGGAAAGATCCAGTTAGTTCCAGGATTGGATTTGATCATATCCACGGTTACGGGAGGCAAGGGAGCTTTCCTACCGCAGTATAAGAAGGCTAAGCCTAAGGGATCTACTTTTCGTCCCTTTCGTGCGGACAAGGCCCAGCGTCAGCAACCCGCCGCAAAAGCAGACTAGTCCAAGGGATCTTGGAAGTCGGTTCAATCTTGGAACAAGTCTAAGCAGAGCAAGAAGCCTGTCGAGACGAAATCGGCATAAAGGGGCGACCCCCGACCGGTCTCCGGATCACGTAGGGGGCAGATTGTCTCTAATTCTCTGACGCATGGTTGCAGGACGTTCAGGACCCTGGGGTTCTAGAAGTTGTCTCCCAGGGTTACAGGATAGGGTTCAGATCCCATCCGCCCGAGGGCAGATTCCTCCTGTCAAACCTTTCTTCAAGACCAGAGAAGAGAGAGGCTTTTCTAGAGTGTGTGAGAGATCTCACCTCTCTCTGGGTTATCGTACCAGTACCCCTAGCAGAAAGGGGTCTAGGGTACTATTCCAACCTTTTTGTGGTTCCAAAGAAGGAGGGCACGTTTCGCCTGATTCTGGACCTAAAGTGTTTAAACAAGTTTCTGAGTGTTCCATCGTTCAAAATGGAAACGATCAGATCTATTCTGCCCCTAGTTCAAGAGGGACAGTTCATGACAACTGTAGATTTGAAGGACGCTTACCTTCATGTGCCAATTCACAGGGACCACTTCAAGTTCCTAAGATTTGCGTTTCTGGACCAACACTTTCCAGTTTGTGGCCCTTCCCTTTGGTCTGGCGACGGCCCCGAGAGTCTTCACGAAGGTTCTGGGAGCACTGCTTGCAGTGGCAAGATCCATGGGCATTGCGGTGGCACCTTACCTAGACAACATCCTAGTTCAGGCGCTGTTACTCAGCCTCGCAGAGGATCAATCGAAAGCTCTTCTTCTTCTGCTCCAATCTCACGGTTGGAAGATCAACTCAGGAAAGAGTTCCCTGGTTCCAAGCAACAGGGTAGAGTTCCTGGGCACCATAATAGACTCTATGTCCATGAAGATCAGTGTCGCAGGAAGCTTGCATCCACCTGTCTTGTCCTTTTGTCCTCCACAAGCTCGTCAGTGGTTCGATGTATGGAGATGATAGGTCTCATGTTGTCAAGCATAGCTGTCATACCCTTCCCCAGGTTCAATCTCAGACCTCTTCAATTGTGCATGTTGAGACAGTGGAACAGCGATAATTCAAATCTATCACAGCTGATATCCATGGATGTTTGGACACGGAACTCCCTCTCTTGGTGGATTCGTTGGGAGCAGCTGTCCATGGGGACATTCTTTTTGTCCTGGGAGATTGTGACCACGGACGCCAGTCTGACAGGATGGGTAACTGTTTGGGGTGCCAGGATGGCACAAGGAAAGTGTTCCAGGGAGGAGTCTCTCCTTCCAATCAACATCCTAGAACAACGAGCAATTTACAATGCTCTGAGGGCATGGCTTTCTCTGATTTTGGTCAGTTTCATCAGATTCCAGACCGACAACATTACCTCGGTGGCTTACATCAACCATCAGGGGGGTACGAGGAGCTTCCTCGCGATGAAGGAGGGGTCTCGGATTCTGGAGTGGGCGGAGTCCCACGACTGCTCGCTCTCAGCGATCCACATTCCAGGTGTGGACAACTGGGAAGCGGACTTTCTCAGCAGACAATCCTTCCATCCGGGGGAATGGTCTCTTCACCCGAGGTGTTTACAGAGATTTGTCACAGATGGGATAGATCTCATGGCATCCAGACTCAATTGCAAGCTACCTCGATACGAGTCGAGGTCCAGGTATCCCCAGGCAGAGCTGATAGATGCCTTAGTGGTTCCTTGGGGATTCAGCCTAGCTTACATTTTTTCACCGTTACCACTTCTACCTCGCGTAGTGGCACGCATCAAACAGGAGCGGGCCCCGGCCATTCTTATTGCTCCTTTGTGGCCGCGGAGGACGGGGTTTGCGGATCTGGTGGGAATGTCATCCTCTCCACAGTGGAGGTTTCCCTGTCGCAGGGATCTGCTGTCAGGGACGGATTTCGGCATTAGCAGTTTTGTTGCATATGAGACTCGCTGAGCTCCCTGACATCCAATCTTTTGTTCAGGCTCTGTCTAGAATCAGGCCTGTCTTTAGACAGTCGGCTCCGCCTTGAAGCTTAAATTTAGTCCTTAAGGTTTTGCAGAGGGTTCCGTTTGAACCTATGCATTCCATAGACATTAAGATTTTGTCCTGAAAGGTTCTCTTCCTGTTGGCTATTGCATCGGCACGCAGAGTATCTGAACTAGCTGCCTTGCAATGTGATCCTCCTTATCTGATGTTTCATGCAGATATGGCTGTACTTCGCACTGGGTTGGGGTTTCTCTCCAAGGTGGTGTCTAACCGTAATATCAATCAGGAAATAGTGGTTCCTTCTTTGTGTCCTAACCCTTCTTCAAAGGAGAGATTACTTCATAACCTGGGTGTGGTTCTTGCCTTGAAGTTCAATCTTCAATCTACTAAGGATTTCAGACAGTGTATATCTCCTTTTGTGGTGTATTCTGGGAAGCGGAAGGGGCAAAGGGCCTCTGCTACTTCTTTCTCTTATTGGTTAAGGAGCTTGATTCGCTTGACTTATGAGACAGCGGGACAGAAGCCTCAGAGGATCACGGCTCATTCAACTAGAACTGTGGCTTTGTCTTGGGCCTTCAAAAATGAGGCCTCTATGGAGCAAATTTGTAAGGCGGCTACCCGGTCCCCCTTACACACCTTTACAAAGTTTTACAAGTTTGACATTTTTGCTTCTGCAGAAGCTGTTTTTGGGAGAGAGGTTTTACAGGCTGTGGTGCCCTCAGATTAGGGTCCGCCTTTTACCCTCCCGGTTTAATTTAGTGTCCTCTAGAGCTTGGGTATATGTTCCCAATAGTAATGAATGAAGCCGTGGACTCTCCTCTCCATTAGATGGAAAACATAAATTATGCTTACCTGATAATTTAATTTCCATCAAGGGGGAGGAGAGTCTACGGCTCCCGCCCGCATCTCCGTTGGGCGGACCTACATTTAATCATCTTCTGGCACCTTTTATAACCTGATATTTCTCCTACTGTTCCTGGTTCCCTCGGCAGAATGACTGGTGGATGAGTGAAGTGGGATATTTAAGCCTTTGGCCGGGGTGTCTTTGCCTCCTCCTGGTGGCCAGGTTCTTAATTCCCAATAGTAATGAATGAAGCCGTGCACTCTCCTCCCCTCGATGGAAATGAAATTATCAGGTAAGCATAATTTATGTTTTTCAAGTTCAATTAAAGGGACATAAAGTGGCAATATTAAAATCCTATAATACATAGTATTTTCTAATTGTGCCATTTCCCAACTAACGTCAGTAGCAGACTGTTACTATTTGTCTACAAAGAGAGAAGCACTCTACCAGGAATGAACAACAGCTCAGTATATCAGTCTGATCCCACTGAGTAAAGTCAGTTGAGCACGGAAATACCAGGCAATTCTCCTTTGAACAAAAAACATGACAACCCCAGACAATAGTTTCACCCTTCTGTGGGCCTCGTCAATGAGGTGCAGCCATATTCCTCTAACCACATTGGTCAATGAGTCCGGTTCTGGTACTATTTGTCTTCTTTAAATGTGGGATCTAATTCCACTTTCATTAGTAATGTATTTACTTTATGGGAGGCAGTGGCATCAAAGGAGCTCTATCCCCTAAAGACCACATAGAACACAAATCCCCTTGAGGTGTCTCATACCCCTTTAGGCAGCAAATAATTGCCATAAAAATTACAATCCTCTGGTTAACTTGTACCTTTTAAAGTGCTCTGGGCTTCAAAAGCAACCCAATCGCTCCAAATAAGCACTCCAAAGAGGAATGGCTGCTCTTTCAAAGAAGGACAGCATTGATCACCAAAGGCATATAGAACAACATCAGGAGGATGAGCTATTCCCTATGTTCCCTCCCACAATACATAGACAATCTTTAAACTCCATATTTAAAAGCAACAGTTCTCATCCTTAGATATTAATAAAGAACAAGAGGGGCGCCTCATGTGTGCATCAATATATCCATATATGTGAAATCAAAGAATAAAAGCCAAATGGGTACTCACCATTGGCCCAAGTACACTTATGTACTAGTAGGAGCTGGCTGGTATCTTCAGGTGTACCAGCTAAACCTCTCCAGGTGCAGAGTAGATAGTGCAGGGGGATCTTTGCCACAATATGTGCTGATGGATAGTCAGAATTAGTGTATAAAACTGCTATAGAAGGTAATGAACCAAAGCTTGCATAAAACAAGTTCAGTTTATTAAAACAAATATTGATAAGTTTAAAACAATAGCAAGCAAAATTTAAAATCATGCAACGCGTTCTCAATCTAGCATGGGTTATTTCATCAACCCATGGGTTCTTTCATGCCTGATGAAACATCCCATGCTAGGTTGAGAAACGTGTTGCAAGATTTTAAATTTTGCTTGCTATTGTTTTAAACTTATCAATATTTGTTTTAATAAACTGAGCTTGTTTTATGCAAGCTTTGGTTCATTACCTTCTATAGCAGTTTTATACACTGCTTCTGACTAGGTGATATTTTGTGAAATTCTTTATAGGAAGTTTTTTTTAACTTTATATTCTGGGGTCTATTTTATTAAAATTTCAAAAAAGTAGAAGCAAGCATATGTAACAATGTCTGTGTCCGCTGAATTGGTGCCGGCGCCAAAATGTATCAAAATTAACGCTGGATATCTTTATGTAAAATCCAACATGATAGTTGGCGAAGATGAATAAATTAGAAACCAGACTAGACATGGATAAGGGGTGAGACCTTGGTGGTCTCAAAGCAACAGTCTATAATGCCTAATACATTTGGAATGCCAGCCATACATAAAAAATGTAACTTCACTGATTGTCATTCCTCGGGTGTTTCAGCGGGACAAACATGATGCTTACATTTTGTGTACATGATGTCTAATACAGTCCATAGGTGTCTGGAGAACGTAGGTTGACTCATACCGACCACAACAATGGACACAGATTGGAACGACCCGGTGGCCATGAAATGCAGAACGGCCAACAATTTCAACTGGCTCCAAATTGTTCTGTATCTGGTAAAACAGGATCAGAATTAATTGCATTGACAGCTGGTATTTCTGCAATGTTAGAGCTTCAAGACCACAAATGGGCAATAATAATCTCAGCTCCCTTATGCACTGTCATTGGGCTAGATTATTAGTGGAGTATTTATATGAGTAAAATATTAGAGTATATAAAAGTGGTAGTAGGTCCAGCACCAGTATGCACAGGCAATTCAAGCCTATATGTGAGTGCACGTCCGCCTATTATTCAGATAGAGTACAATTTAAAGAAAATATTCTAATTTACTTCTATTATCAAACTTGCTTCATTCTAATGTTATTCTTTGTTGAAGAGATACCTAGTTAGGTAGCCTGCACGTGCCTGAGGCACTACATTACAGGAAATAGTGCTGCCATCTAGTGCTCTTGTTAATGTATAGCATTGTTGCAAAACTGCAGCCATATAGTGCTGCAGACATGTGCACACTCATGAGCCTACCTTCCTGCTTTTCAATAAATAATAACAAGAAAACAAAGAAAATTTGATATTGGAAGTAAATTGGAAAGCTGTTTTAAAATGGTATGTTCTATCTGAATCATGACAGAAATGTTTTGGGTTTTATGTCCCTTTAACACTAGGGCTGGGCGATATGGGCAAAAAATTGCAATTGCGATTTTCTTAAAAATGACTTTAACACCTTAATTTTTCAATAAAACAATTATTTAACACTACAGAATCTTAATGTACATGTTTCTCAATGTCCAATACAATCTGGGAGCATAAAAATACAAACCACAAAATAGTTAAAATGAGTTGCCTGTGCTGCGGTTACATAGTAGACTTGACACAGAGCACAGTATCTCTGAACGGGCTTGGGCTGCCTTTATTTTATGCATATTCTCCCACAAAGTGGCACCGAGGATTAAAAGGGAGCCCACACCTTCCCATACATCAGAAAAAATATATCTTTCAAAAACGAAGCCTCGTCTTTAAAAGAAAGTCTTCTTGAAGGGTTTAAAAACATTTCAGAATGTGCAAACTAGATCAGACAGTAGAGTAAGAGTGCACTTGTACTTCACTGTCTGAGCTATTTTCCGTGGTGCACTTTCTGAACTGTTTGCATCAATAAATACTTTCTTAAAAAGAAGAGGCTTTATTTCTCCAACATAGGTGTGTCCGGTCCACGGCGTCATCCTTACTTGTGGGATATTCTCTTCCCCAACAGGAAATGGCAAAGAGCCCAGCAAAGCTGGTCACATGATCCCTCCTAGGCTCCGCCTACCCCAGTCATTCTCTTTGCCGTTGTACAGGCAACATCTCCACGGAGATGGCTTAGAGTTTTTTAGTGTTTAACTGTAGTTTTTCATTATTCAATCAAGAGTTTGTTATTTTCAAATAGTGCTGGTACGTACTATTTACTCAGAAACAGAAAAGAGATGAAGAATTCTGTTTGTATGAGGAAAATGATTTTAGCAACCGTAACTAAAATCCATGGCTGTTCCACACAGGACTGTTGAGAGCATTAACTTCAGTTGGGGGAACAGTTTGCAGTCCTTTGCTGCTTGAGGTATGACACATTCTAACAAGACGATGTAATGCTGGAAGCTGTCATTTTCCCTATGGGATCCGGTAAGCCATGTTTATTACGATTGTAAATAAGGGCTTCACAAGGGCTTATTTAGACTGTAGACATTTTTTGGGCTAAATCGATTGATATTAACACTTATTTAGCCTTGAGGAATCATTTATTCTGGGTATTTTGATATAATTATATCGGCAGGCACTGTTTTAGACACCTTATTCTTTAGGGGCTTTCCCAAAGCATAGGCAGAGTCTCATTTTCGCGCCGGTGTTGCGCACTTGTTTTTGAGAGGCATGGCATGCAGTCGCATGTGAGAGGAGCTCTGATACTGATAAAAGACTTCTGAAGGCATCATTTGGTATCGTATTACCCTTGGGTTTGGTTGGGTCTCAGCAAAGCAGATACCAGGGACTGTAAAGGGGTTAAAGCTTAAAACGGCTCCGGTTCCGTTATTTTAAGGGTTAAAGCTTCCAAAATTGGTGTGCAATATTTTCAAGGCTTTAAGACACTGTGGTGAAAGTTTGGTGAATTTTGAACAATTCCTTCATGTTTTTTCGCAATTGCAGTAATAAAGTGTGTTCAGTTTAAAATTTAAAGTGACAGTAACGGTTTTATTTCAAAACGTTTTTTGTACTTTCTTATCAAGTTTATGCCTGTTTAACATGTCTGAACTACCAGATAGACTGTGTTCTGAATGTGGGGAAGCCAGAATTCCTATTCATTTAAATAAATGTGATTTATGTGATAATGACAATGATGCCCAAGATGATTCCTCAAGTGAGGGGAGTAAGCATGGTACTGCATCATTCCCTCCTTCGTCTACACGAGTCTTGCCCACTCAGGAGGCCCCTAGTACATCTAGCGCGCCAATACTCCTTACTATGCAACAATTAACGGCTGTAATGGATAATTCTGTCAAAAACATTTTAGCCAAAATGAACCCTTGTCAGCGTAAGCGTGGATGCTCTGTTTTAGTTACTGAAGAGCATGACGACGCTGATATTAATATCTCTGAAGGGCCCCTAACCCAATCTGAGGGAGCCAGGGAGGTTTTGTCTGAGGGAGAAATTACTGATTTAGGGAACATTTCTCAGCAGGCTGAATCTGATGTGATTACTTTTAAATTTAAATTGGAACATCTCCGCATTTTGCTTAAGGAGGTATTATCCACTCTGGATGATTGTGAAAATTTGGTCATCCCAGAGAAACTATGTAAAATGGACAAGTTCCTAGAGGTGCCGGGGCTCCCAGAAGCTTTTCCTATACCCAAGCGGGTGGCGGACATTGTTAATAAAGAATGGGAAAGGCCCGGTATTCCTTTCGTCCCTCCCCCCATATTTAAAAAATTGTTTCCTATGGTCGACCCCAGAAAGGACTTATGGCAGTCAGTCCCCAAGGTCGAGGGAGCGGTTTCTACTTTAAACAAACGCACCACTATTCCCATAGAGGATAGTTGTGCTTTCAAAGATCCTATGGATAAAAAATTAGAAGGTTTGCTTAAAAAGATGTTTGTTCAGCAGGGTTACCTTCTACAACCCATTTCATGCATTGTCCCTGTCACTACAGCCGCATATTTCTGGTTTGATGAACTGATTAAGGTGCTCGATAGTGACTCTCCTCCTTATGAGGAGATTATGGACAGAGTCAATGCTCTCAAATTGGCTAATTCTTTCACTCTAGACGCCTCTTTGCAATTGGCTAAGTTAGCGGCTAAGAATTCTGGGTTTGCTATTGTGGCGCGCAGAGCGCTTTGGTTGAAATCTTGGTCGGCTGATGCGTCTTCCAAGAACAAGCTACTAAACATTCCTTTCAAGGGGAAAACGCTGTTTGGTCCTGACTTGAAAGAGATTATCTCTGATATCACTGGGGGTAAGGGCCATGCCCTTCCTCAGGATCGGCCTTTCAAGGCAAAAAATAGACCTAATTTTCGTCCCTTTCGTAAAAACGGACCAGCCCAAGGTGCTACGTCCTCTAAGCAAGAGGGTAATACTTCTCAGGCCAAGCCAGCTTGGAGACCAATGCAAGGCTGGAACAAGGGAAAGCAGGCAAAGAAACCTGCCACTGCTACCAAGACAGCATGAAATATCGGCCCCCGATCCGGGACCGGATCTGGTGGGGGGCAGACTCTCTCTCTTCGCTCAGGCTTGGGCAAGAGATGTTCTGGATCCTTGGGCGCTAGAAATAGTCTCCCAGGGTTATCTTCTGGAATTCAAGGGACTTCCCCCAAGGGGAAGGTTCCACAGGTCTCAGTTGTCTTCAGACCACATAAAAAGACAGGCGTTCTTACATTGTGTAGAAGACCTGTTAAAAATGGGAGTGATTCATCCTGTTCCATTGAGAGAACAAGGGATGGGGTTCTACTCCAATCTGTTCATAGTTCCCAAAAAAGAGGGAACGTTCAGACCAATCCTAGATCTCAAGATCTTAAACAAATTTCTCAAGGTCCCATCTTTCAAGATGGAAACCATTCGAACTATCCTTCCTTCCATCCAGGAAGGTCAATTCATGACCACGGTGGATTTAAAGGATGCGTATCTACATATTCCTATCCACAAGGAACATCATCGGTTCCTAAGGTTTGCATTCCTGGACAAACATTACCAGTTCGTGGCGCTTCCTTTCGGATTAGCCACTGCTCCAAGGATTTTCACAAAGGTACTAGGGTCCCTTCTAGCTGTGCTAAGACCAAGGGGCATTGCAGTTGTACCTTACCTGGACGACATTCTGATTCAAGCGTCGTCCCTCCCTCGAGCAAAGGCTCACACGGACATCGTCCTGGCCTTTCTCAGATCGCACGGCTGGAAAGTGAACGTGGAAAAGAGTTCTCTATCCCCGTCAACAAGGGTTCCCTTCTTGGGAACAATTATAGACTCCTCAGAAATGAGGATTTTTCTAACAGAGGCCAGAAAGACAAAGCTTCTGGACTCTTGTCGAATACTTCATTCCGTTCCTCTTCCTTCCGTAGCTCAGTGCATGGAAGTGATCGGGTTGATGGTAGCGACAATGGACATAGTTCCTTTTGCGCGCATTCATCTAAGACCATTACAACTGTGCATGCTCAGTCAGTGGAATGGGGACTATACAGACTTGTCTCCAAAGATACAAGTAAATCAGAGGACCAGAGACTCACTCCGTTGGTGGCTGTCCCTGGACAACCTGTCACGAGGGATGACATTCCACAGACCAGAGTGGGTCATTGTCACGACCGACGCCAGTCTGATGGGCTGGGGCGCGGTCTGGGGATCCCTGAAAGCTCAGGGTCTTTGGTCTCGGGAAGAATCTCTTCTACCGATAAATATTCTGGAACTGAGAGCGATATTCAATGCTCTCAAGGCTTGGCCTCAGCTAGCGAGGACCAAGTTCATACGGTTTCAATCAGACAACATGACGACTGTTGCGTACATCAACCATCAGGGGGGAACAAGGAGTTCCCTAGCGATGGAAGAAGTGACCAAGATTATTCTATGGGCGGAGACTCACTCCTGCCACCTGTCTGCTATCCACATCCCGGGAGTGGAAAATTGGGAAGCGGATTTTCTGAGTCGTCAGACATTGCATCCGGGGGAGTGGGAACTCCATCCGGAAATCTTTGCCCAAGTCACTCAACTTTGGGGCATTCCAGACATGGATCTGATGGCCTCTCGTCAGAACTTCAAAGTTCCTTGCTACGGGTCCAGATCCAGGGATCCCAAGGCGGCTCTAGTGGATGCACTAGTAGCACCTTGGACCTTCAAACTAGCTTATGTGTTCCCGCCGTTTCCTCTCATCCCCAGGCTGGTAGCCAGGATCAATCAGGAGAGGGCGTCGGTGATCTTGATAGCTCCTGCGTGGCCACGCAGGACTTGGTATGCAGATCTGGTGAATATGTCATCGGCTCCACCTTGGAAGCTACCTTTGAGACGAGACCTTCTTGTTCAGGGTCCGTTCGAACATCCGAATCTGGTTTCACTCCAGCTGACTGCTTGGAGATTGAACGCTTGATTTTATCGAAGCGAGGTTTCTCAGATTCTGTTATCGATACTCTTGTTCAGGCCAGAAAGCCTGTAACTAGAAAGATTTACCACAAAATTTGGAAAAAATATATCTGTTGGTGTGAATCTAAAGGATTCCCTTGGGACAAGGTTAAGATTCCTAGGATTCTATCCTTCCTTCAAGAAGGATTGGAAAAAGGATTATCGGCAAGTTCCCTGAAGGGACAGATTTCTGCCTTGTCGGTGTTACTTCACAAAAAACTGGCAGCTGTGCCAGATGTTCAAGCCTTTGTTCAGGCTCTGGTTAGAATCAAGCCTGTTTACAAACCTTTGACTCCTCCTTGGAGTCTCAATCTAGTTCTTTCAGTTCTTCAGGGGGTTCCGTTTGAACCCTTACATTCCGTTGATATTAAGTTATTATCTTGGAAAGTTTTGTTTTTAGTTGCAATTTCTTCTGCTAGAAGAGTTTCAGAATTATCTGCTCTGCAGTGTTCTCCTCCTTATCTGGTGTTCCATGCAGATAAGGTGGGTTTACGTACTAAACCTGGTTTTCTTCCAAAAGTTGTTTCTAACAAAAACATTAACCAGGAGATTATCGTACCTTCTCTGTGTCCGAAACCAGTTTCAAAGAAGGAACGCTTGTTGCACAATTTGGATGTTGTTCGCGCTCTAAAATTCTATTTAGATGCTACAAAGGATTTTAGACAAACATCTTCCCTGTTTGTTGTTTATTCAGGTAAAAGGAGAGGTCAAAAAGCAACTTCTACCTCTCTCTCTTTTTGGATTAAAAGCATCATCAGATTGGCTTACGAGACTGCCGGACGGCAGCCTCCCGAAAGAATCACGGCTCATTCCACTAGGGCTGTGGCTTCCACATGGGCCTTCAAGAACGAGGCTTCTGTTGATCAGATATGTAGGGCAGCGACTTGGTCTTCACTGCACACTTTTACCAAATTTTACAAGTTTGATACTTTTGCTTCTTCTGAGGCTATTTTTGGGAGAAAGGTTTTGCAAGCCGTGGTGCCTTCCATTTAGGTGACCTGATTTGCTCCCTCCCTTCATCCGTGTCCTAGAGCTTTGGTATTGGTTCCCACAAGTAAGGATGACGCCGTGGACCGGACACACCTATGTTGGAGAAAACAGAATTTATGTTTACCTGATAAATTTCTTTCTCCAACGGTGTGTCCGGTCCACGGCCCGCCCTGGTTTTTTAATCAGGTCTGATAATTTATTTTCTTTAACTACAGTCACCACGGTACCATATGGTTTCTCCTATGCTATTATTCCTCCTTAACGTCGGTCGAATGACTGGGGTAGGCGGAGCCTAGGAGGGATCATGTGACCAGCTTTGCTGGGCTCTTTGCCATTTCCTGTTGGGGAAGAGAATATCCCACAAGTAAGGATGACGCCGTGGACCGGACACACCGTTGGAGAAAGAAATTTATCAGGTAAACATAAATTCTGTTTTTTTGTATGTAAACAGGCTTTATTTTACCTGTGTAGGCAGCTGTGACTGCTGCCATCAGATCTGTAGCAAACCGGCAAATTCCTCCATAGCCTCTCTACTCCCCTCACCCCCCTCCTCTTTCTTTCCCTACAGAAGCCCACGTGCAATGAACAGTTACAGCCAGCCCTCCTGTACATCATAGGTGATGTCAAAGGGGGTGGGGCTAAAAATCGCATACTCTCGCGTTTTTTAAATCATGGCAATTTATTGCGGTTTTAAATCGCATATGCGATTAATCGTGCAGCCCTATTTAACACTTTATTAAATATGAATATTGAGTAAATACGATTTTTCATGTTTTCAGCTATTTGTTAAGCACAAAGTTCTGCAAACTGTTTTGCTGTGTGATGCATAAATATATATTTGTGTTTATCTTTTTTAATGATGGTTTTCATAGTCAAAATTAGGGATCTTTTCCAGATGAGCCCAGCCACTAATGCAAAAAGTGCATGCGCAAAAAGTTAAGCCCCGCCACTTTTGCCAGCTCCAATTTAATGCATGCATGCAGTGACTTTAGAGCCATGGGAAGTGTTTATTGGAGGGTTCAGGGTTGTATTCGGTTTGCTACCTGCACACACGTCTGTGTAGCTTGTAATCCCTAATAACCTGTAGCTAGCTACCCGAGCCAATGTCCTACTCCTTTTAGAAAAGAAACTGTCACAATTGCGATCAGCTGGGGCCCGTTAAACCAGCTGGTTGGCAAAGAGGTCAGAAAATATCTAGGTGTAGCGTTGCAATTCTCCCTAGCAACCTATGGGTTAATCGGTTGCCGAGTTGACCGCATTTTTTTTTGGACAGTTTCTTTTCTAAATATGATCGTGTGCTGCTCGAGTTGTTGCCGTAAAGTCTGTGTTGAGTTTGACATATATCTGCCTGCCAAAGAGGTCAGAAAATCGCTAGGTATAGCGTTGCAATTCTCCCTAGCAACCTATGGGTTAATCGGTTGCCGAGTTGACCGCATTTTTTTTGGACAGTTTCTTTTCTAAATATGATCGTGTCCTGCTCGAGTTGTTGCCGTAAAGTCTGTGTTGAGTTTGACATATATCTGCCTGCATAATGTATTGTGATCAAGAAATGTGCACAACATAGTGGCGGGGGTTAACTTTTTGGCGGGGCTTATCTGGAAAAGATCCAAAATTAGTTTTACTGCTACTCTTTGATACTCTATTTTTTAGCTTACAAAGTGGAAACAAATTACCTTAGAAATGATAAATTAATTTCTCTTGCAAGGTGTATCCAGTCCACTGATTCATCCTTTACTTGTGGGATATTCTCATTCCCTACAGGAAGTGGCAAAGAGAGCACACAGCAGAGCTGTCCATATAGCTCCCCCTCTAGCTCCACCCCCCAGTCATTCTCTTTGCCGGCTCTAAGCACTAGGGTCTCTCTACGGGAGGGTAAAGTGAATGTGGTGTTAGAATTGTAGTTTTATTATCTTCAATCAAAAGTTTATTTTAAATGGTACCGGTTTGTACTATTTACTCTCTAGCAGAAAAGTGATGAAGATTTCTGCTGAGAGGAAAATTATTTTAGCATGTTGTAACTAAAATCCACTGCTGTTCCCACACAGGACTGAGGAGTACCAGAAAACTTCAGTTGGGGGGAACAGTTTGCAGGGTGATCTGCAATAAGGTATGTTCAGTCATTTATTTCTAGACAAGACTGAGATAATGCTAGAAGAGACTGACAATATCCCCATGAGGGGAGGGTAAGCTATGTTCACAGACTTAGTAAGGAATTGAATGCTTACATAATAGGGCTAATATACTGGTTGACACTTATGCAGGGCAATTAATTGTTTAGCTAAGAAAAAATCATTTTGCAAGACACTTAGAAAGCCCTTTTGGGTTCTTTCTGGGGTTATTTCCCACATGGCTGTTTTTTATTCACTTAGGAGTGATTTAGTAGGCCTCACAGCTCTGGAGTAGAGTGGGAGGGGCCTAATTTTGCGCCTCAGATGCGCACTTGGAATTGCAGAGAAGTTCATGCTGCTTCTCATGGAGGGTCCTGCTGCTGTTTGAGGGCCTTAAAGAAGTTATATTCTCCCAAATCTGATCCTTAAGGGCAGGTAGGGCCACAGCAAGGCTGTGGCAAGGTGCTGTAGTAATTTTAACCGGGTTTGGGCTTTAGGCTGCTCCGGTTTGGGTATTAAGGGGTTAATTGTTCTGCAACTTGTGGTGCAATCATATTAAGGCTTTAGGTACATGCTGTGAAAATTTCAAAAGGATTGGTGCATTTTTCACTGTTTTGTAAAATTGTGTTCTCTTTTTATCTCTTAAAGGCACAGTAACGTTTTTTCAAATTGTGTTTTTTATTTGATTAAAGTGATTTCCAAGCCTGTTTGTGTATACTACTAGTCTGTTAAACATGTCTGACACTAAGGAAAATCCTTGTCCAATGTGTTTAGAAGCCATGGTGGAACCCCCTCTCAGAATGTGTCCCACTTGTACTGATATATCTATACACTTTAAAGATCATATTGTTGCACTTAAGAATGTGGCCCAAGATGATTCTCAGACTGAAGGTAACGAGGGTAGCCCGTCTGCCTGTCCCCAAGTGTCACAACCAGTTACGCCCGCGCAAGCGACACCTAGTACCTCTAGTGCGTCTAACCCTTTTACATTACAAGACTTAGTGGCAGTCATGGATAATTCTCTTACAGCCTTTTTATCTAAACTGCCCGTGTTACCTGCAAAGCGTGATAGCTCCGTTTTAAGAACAGATTATGAGCATTCTGACGCTTTGGTAGCCGTATCCGATACACCCTCACAACGCTCTGAAGTGGGAGCGAAGGATTTGATGTCTGAGGGAGAAGTCTCTGATTTAGGAAGGGTTCCTCCTCAGACAGATTCAGATACATTGGCTTTTAAATTTAAAATAGAACACCTCCGCGTTTTGCTTAGGGAGGTATTAGCTACTCTGGATGACTGCAACCCTTTGGTGATCCCAGAGAAATTGTGTAAAATGGACAAGTACCTAGAGGTCCCTGTTTACACGGATGCATTTCCGGTCCCTAAGAGGATTGCGGATATCGTTACTAGGGAGTGGGATAGACCAGGGGTTCCCTTTGTTCCCCCTCCTGTTTTTAAGAAAATGTTCCCCATATCTGACACCACGTGGAACTCGTGGCAGGTGGTCCCTAAGGTGGAGGGGGCTGTTTCTTCACTTGCTAAGCGCATAACCATACCAAATGAAGACAGTTGTTCTTTCAAAGACCCTATGGATAAGAAGTTAGACGGTTTACTTAAGAAAATTTTTGTTCAACAAGGTTTTCTTCTCCAGCCTATTGCCTGCATTATTCCTGTAACTACTGCAGCCGCTTTCTGGTTTGAGGCGCTGGAAGACTCGCTCCAGACGGAGACCTCATATGAGGAAATTATGGATAGAATTAAGGCTCTTAAGCTAGCTAATTCTTTTATCACTGACGCCGCTTTCCAAATAGCTAAGTTAGCGGCAAAAAATTCAGGTTTCGCCATTTTGGCACGCAGGGCACTATGGCTAAAGTCCTGGTCGGCCGATGTGTCGTCTAAATCAGAGCTTTTGAACATCCCTTTCAAAGGAAAGACCCTCTCCGGGCCTGAATTGAAAGAGATTATTTCAGGAACGGCCCCGCTTCATCCTCTCCGGCTGCAAAGCAAGAGGGTAACGCTTCACAGCCCAAGGCAACTTGGAAACCTTACCAGGGCTGGAATAAGGGGAAACAGGCCAAAAAGCCTGCAGCTGCCACCAAGACAGCATGAAGGGGTAGCCCCCGATCCGGGACCGGATCTAGTAGGGGGCAGACTCTCTCTCTTCGCTCAGGCCTGGGCAAGAGATGTACACGATCCTTGGGCGTTAGATATTGTATCCCAGGGATATCTTCTAGAATTCAAGGGTTCTCCTCCAAGGGGGAGGTTCCACATTTCTCGTCTGGCTACAGATCAGACAAAGAAAGAGGCGTTTTTACGCTGTGTAGAAGATCTACATACAATGGGAGTGATCCACCCAGTTCCAATCGTGGAACAAGGGCTGGGTTTTTACTCAAACCTGTTTGTGGTTCCCAAAAAAGAGGGAACTTTAAGACCCATCCTGGATCTAAAAATTCTAAACAGATTCCTCAGAGTCCCATCATTCAAAATGGAGACCATTCGGACAATCTTACCAATGATCCAGGAAGGTCAATATATGACTTCCGTGGATCTAAAGGATGCATACCTACACATTCCTATCCACAAAGATCATCACCAGTTTCTCAGGTTCGCCTTTCTGGACAAGCATTACCAGTTTGTGGCTCTTCCTTTCGGCTTAGCCACTGCTCCCAGAATTTTCACAAAGGTGCTAGGGTCCCTTCTGGCGGTTCTAAGACCGCGGGGCATAGCAGTAGCGCCTTTCCTAGACGACATTTTAATTCAGGCGCCGTCTTTCCAAAGATCCAAGTCTCACACAGAGATTGTACTGGCCTTTCTGAGGTCTCACGGGTGGAAGGTGAACATCAAAAAGAGTTCTCTTTCCCCTCTCACAAGGGTTCCCTTCCTAGGGACTCTAATAGACTCGGTAGAAATGAAAATATTTCTGTCGGAGGTCAGAAAATTAAAACTCTTAACTACTTGCCGAGTTCTTCATTCCATTCCCCGGCCATCTGTGGCTCAGTGCATGGAGACAATCGGATTAATGGTAGCGGCAATGGACATATAGTCCCTTTTGCTCGGATACACCTCAGACCACTGCAACTATGCATGCTCAAACAGTGGAATGGGGATTATGCAGATTTGTCTCCTCAAATTCAGTTGGACCAGGAGACCAGAGATTCTCTTCTCTGGGGTGGTCTCAGGACCACCTGTCTCAGGGAATATGTTTCCGCAGGCCAGAGTGTGTCATTGTAACGACCGACGCCAGTCTGTTAGGCTGGGGTGCGGTCTGGGACTCCCTGAAAGCTCAGGGCTTATGGTCTCGGGAAGAAACGTTTCTCCCGATAAACATTCTGGAGCTGAGGGCGATATTCAACGCTCTTCAGGCATGGCCTCAACTAGCTGCGGCCAAATTCATCAGATTTCAGTCGGACAACATCACGACTGTAGCTTACGTCAATCATCAGGGGGGAACAAAGAGTTCCCTAGCGATGACGGAAGTAACCAAAATAATCAGGTGGGCGGAGGATCACTCCTGCCATCTCTCAGCAATTCACATCCCAGGAGTAGACAACTGGGAGGCGGAATTTCTAAGTCGTCAGACTTTTCACTCAGGGGAGTGGGAACTCCACCCGGAGGTATTTGCCCAGCTGACTCAGCTATGGGGCATTCCGGAAATGGATCTGATGGCGTCCCGTCAGAACGCCAAACTTCCTCTCTACGGGTCCAGGTCCCGGGACCCCAAGGCGGTATTGATAGATGCTTTAGCAGCTCCTTGGTCCTTCAATCTGGCTTATGTTTTTCCACCTTTCCCTCTCCTCCCGCGTCTGGTCACCAGAATCAAGCAGGAGAAGGCTTTGGTGATTCTATAGCGCCTGCGTGGCCACGCAGGACTTGGTATGCAGACCAAGTGAACATGTCATCTGTCCCATCATGGACACTGCCAATGAGGCCGGATCTTCTAATACAGGGTCCGTTCAAGCATCCAAATCTAGTTTCTCTACGTCTGACTGCTTGGAGATTGAACGCTTAGTTCTATCAAAGCGTAGGTTCTCTGAGTCAGTTATAGATTTTATTGAGGGTTCTCTGATTCGGTCATTGATACCTTGATTCAGGCTAGAAATCCTGTCACCAGGAAAATCTACCATAAGATATGGCCGAAATATCTTTGTTGGTGCGAATCCAAGGGTTACTCATGGAGTAAGATTAGGATTCCCAGGATATTGTCCTTTCTCCAAGAAGGATTGGAGAAAGGATTGTCAGCAAGTTCCTTAAAAGGACAAATATCTGCTTTGTCTATCCTGTTACACAAGCGTCTGGCAGAGGTACCAGACGTTCAAGCATTTGCTCAGGCTTTAGTCAGAATCAAGCCTGTCTATAAACCTGTGGCTCCGCCATGGAGTTTGAATCTAGTTCTTTCAGTTCTTCAAGGGGTTCCGTTTGAACCTTTACATTCCATAGACATTAAGTTGTTATCTTGGAAAGTTTTGTTTTTGGTAGCTATCTCTTCTGCTCTAAGAGTTTCAGAATTATCTGCCTTACAGTGTGATTCACCTTACCTGGTGTTCCACGCAGATAAGGTAGTTTTGCGTACCAAGCCTGGTTTTCTTCCTAAAGTTGTTTCTAACAAGAATATTAACCAGGAAATAGTTGTTCCTTCTCTGTGTCCTAATCCATCTTTGAAGAAGGAACGTCTTTTACACAATCTTGATGTAGTTCGTGCTTTAAAGTTCTATTTACAAGCAACTAAGGATTTCAGACAAACATCTTCCTTGTTTGTTATCTATTCTGGTAAGAGGAGAGGTCAGAAAGCGACTGCTACCTCTCTTTCCTTTTGGCTGAAAAGCATCATCCGTTTGGCCTATGAGACTGCTGGCCAGCAGCCTCCTGAAAGAATTACTGCTCATTCTACCAGAGCAGTGGCTTCCACATGGGCTTTCAAAAATGAGGCTTCTGTTGAACAGATTTGTAAGGCAGCGACTTGGTCTTCACTGCATACTTTTGCCAAATTTTACAAATTCGATACTTTTGCTTCTTCGGAGGCTATTTTTGGGGGAGAGGTTTTGCAAGCAGTGGTGCCTTCCGTTTAAGGTACCTGTCTTGTTCCCTCCCTTCATCCATGTCCTAAAGCTTTGGTATTGGTATCTCACAAGTAAAGGATGAATCCGTGGACTGGATACACCTTGCAAGAGAAAACAGAATTTATGCTTACCTGATAAATTACTTTCTCTTGCGGTGTATCCAGTCCACGGCCGCCCTGGCATTTAAGTCAGGTTCAAATTTCTTGTTTAAACTACAGTCACCACTGCACCCTATGGTTTCTCCTTTTTCTTCCTAACCTTTGGTCGAATGACTGGGGGGTGGAGCTAGAGGGGGAGCTCTGCTGTGTGCTCTCTTTGCCACTTCCTGTAGGGAATGAGAATATCCCACAAGTAAAGGATGAATCCGTGGACTGGATACACCGCAAGAGAAAGTAATTTATCAGGTAAGCATAAATTCTGTTTTTCTTTTGTCATGTGCATAACTATATATCACAACTTTAATTCCATTTTTTTTTCTGTGGGATTAAATTGTACCTTCTGGCTGCTAAAACCTAAACATAATCCATTTATTCAGTCTTTTTTATATCCTTGAGTAAATATGTATATGGTCTTGTCAGTCAACCATGTCATAAAATGTGTGTGTGCATTTAGCAAATAATAGCCATCAATTTGCCTTTCTGCTGTTAATTAAAATGGTAATTGCTTTCAGCAGGAACATGATTCCTAATTATATTGGTCTGCCTAATTTGCATAGCAACTGACTATATGAGCTTTACTTACTGATAAATTATTATTCTATTCCACACACTACATTTTTACACAAGTATTTCTGCCTTTTATTTGGGTGCCTGTTTGGCACCAGAAAGCTAAATAACTGGACAGTGTGAAGTAAAGATGGCTGTGTTTGCCAGGTAAGCCCACAAGACCTTTTGTATGTAGATTCTAGTTGTACATATCCTTTGAAGCAGCACTGGCAACTCAAAGATCTTCTGTTAACATTGCAATAGTACAACTACGCTACTGCTAAAAGAACAAAATATCACATTTAAAACTCAGTTTTTGGCTAGAGGTATTTCTTAAACTATACTTTGACTTGCAAAACTGATTACTTTAAAAGCTGTCTCTGCTTCACCGATAACTTTGAAAGTGTGCAAGAGCTGTTGCCAATACAGTAGTAAGATGCGTCCTTTACTTGCACATGCTTTGAGTTCTGGTTACATGCACTGTTTAGGCTGCGCTTGCATGCTATTTACTGCTTTATTAGTGGCCGTTAGCTTGCTTGCATTTTAGAGGTAGCATTTTTGAAAGTGAAGGTGTATTGCAGAAATATTTATAATTTAGTTTAAAATACATTTCTCTTGTTAAGTGTGTTCAGTCCACGGGTCATCCATTACTTATGGGATATATTCTCCTCCCCAACAGGAAGTTGCAAGAGGATCACCCAAGCAGAGCTGCCACACAGCTCCTCCCCTCACATGTCATATCCAGTCATTCTCTTACATGTCTCAACAAAGAAGGAGGTCGCGAGAGGAGATAGGAGTTTTTTACCTAATTATTCTTCAATCAAAAGTTTTTTTGTTTTTTTTTCTCTCAGGCAGTATTTAGAAGAAGAATCTGCCTGCGTTTTTCTATGATCTTAGCAGACGTAACTAAGATCCACTGGCTGTTCTCGCACATTCTGAGGAGTGGGGTAACTTCAGAAAAGGGAATAGCATGCGGGTTCCCCGCAAATAAGGTATGTGCAGTAATATTTTCTAGGAATGGAATTGACTAAGAAAACACTGCTGTTACCCATATGATGTAAGTACAGCCTTTAATGCAGTAGTAGCGACTAGTATCAGGCTGATAAATGTATGCGCAGTTGAGTTATTTTCTAGGGACTAGAATTTGACTGAGAAAATACTGTTAATACTGAAATAAATGTATGAGCCTTAACTGCAGTAGAAGCGACTGGTAGCAGGCTTAGTGATAACTTTGCATAACACTGGAAAGTTGTTTTTAAAACGTTTACTGGCATGTTATTCGTTTTGTGAGGTACTTTGGTGATAAATCTTTTTGGGCATGATTTTTTTCCATATGGCTAACGTGTATTTCTGCATAGAAACCGTTGTAACAGGTCTCCCACTGTTGTAATATGAGTGGGAGGGGCCTTTTTTAGCGCCTTGTTGCGCAGTTAAAATTCTTGCACAGTCTTCCTCCTTGATCTAGGACGTCTACAGAGAGCTCAGGGGTCTTCAAAATTCATTTTTGAGGGAGGTAATCAGTCACAGCAGACCTGTGACAGTGTGTTTGACTGTGATAAAAGCGTTAAATCTTAAATTGATTATCCGTTTTTGGGTATTGAGGGGTTAATCATCCGTTTGCTAGTGGGTGCAATCCTCTGCTAAATTCATACAATTACTGTTAAATTGTTGGCTATAACTGAATTAGTTCATTGTTATTTCAACTGTGACAGTTTTTTGTGTTTTTAAAAGCGCTGCAGCATTTTTTCAATTGCTGGTAAATTTATTGACAGATTTTTTCCAAGCTTGCTAGCTTTCATTGCTAGTCTGTTTAAACATGTCTGATACAGATGAATCTACTTGTTCATTATGTTTAAAAGCCAATGTGGAGCCCAATAGAAATATGTGTACCAATTGTATTGATGTTACTTTAAATAAAAGTCAGTCTTTACCTGTAAAGAAATTATCACCAGACAACGAGGGGGAAGTTATGCCGCCTAACTCTCCTCACGTGTCAGTACCTTCGCCTCCCGCTCAGGAGGTGCGTGAGATTGTGGCGCCAAGTACATCAAGGCCCTTACAAATCACTTTGCATGATATGGCTAATGTTATGAAAGAAGTATTATCTAATTTGCCTGAGTTAAGAGGCAAGCGCGATAGCTCTGGGTTTAGGACAGAGCGCGCCGATGACACGAGAGCCATGTCCGATACTGCGTCACAATTTGCAGAACATGAGGACTGAGAGCTTCATTCTGTGGGTGACGGATCTGATCCGGGGAGACCGGATTCAGAAATTTTAAATTTTAAATTTAAGCTTGAGAACCACCGTGTATTACTAGGGGAGGTGTTAGCGGCTCTGAACGATTGCGACACGGTTGCAATCCCAGAGAAATTATGTAGGCTGGATAAATACTATGCGGTACCAGTGTGTACTGACATTTTTCCGATACCTAAAAGGCTTTCAGAGATTATTAGCAAGGAGTGGGATAGACCCGGTGTGCCCTTTTCCCCTCCTCCGATATTTAGAAAAATGTTCCCAATAGACTCCACCACACGAGACTTATGGCAGACGGTCCCTAAGGTGGAGGGAGCAGTTTCTACTTTAGCCAAGCGTACCACTATCCCGGTGAAGGATAGTTGTGCTTTCTCAGATCCAATGGATAAAAAATTAGAAGGTTACCTTAAGAAAATGTTTGTTCAACAAGGTTTTATATTACAGCCCCTTGCATGCATTGCGCCCGTCACTGCTGCAGCGGCATTCTGGTTTGAGTCTCTGGAAGAGGCTATTCGCACAGCACCATTGGATGAGATTATGAACAAGCTTAAAGCCCTTAAGCTAGCTAATGCATTTATTTCGGATGCCGTTGTGCATTTAACCAAACTAACGGCTAAGAACTCCGGATTCGCCATCCAGGCACGCAGAGCGCTATGGCTTAAATCCTGGTCAGCAGATGTAACTTCTAAATCTAAATTGCTTAATATTCCTTTCAAAGGGCAAACCTTATTCGGGCCCGGCTTGAAAGAAATTATTGCTGACATTACTGGAGGTAAGGGTCACACCCTTCCTCAGGACAGGGCCAAATCAAAGGCCAAACAGTCTAATTTTCGTGCCTTTCGTAATTTCAAGGCAGGAACAGCATCAACTTCCTCCGCTCCAAAACAGGAAGGGACTGCTACTCGTTAAAGACAGGGTTGGAAAGGCAACCAGTCCTGGAACAAGGGCAAGCAGGCCAGAAAACCTACTTCTGCCCCTAAGACAGCATGAAGAAAGGGCCCCCTATCCGGAAACGGATCTAGTGGGGGGCAGACTTTCTCTCTTCGCCCAGGCCTGGGCAAGAGATGTCCAGGATCCCTGGGCGTTGGAGATCATATCTCAGGGATACCTTCTGGACTTCAAAACTTCTCCTCCACAAGGGAGATTTCATCTGTCAAGGTTATCAACAAACCTAATAAAGAAAGAGGCATTTCTACGATGTGTACAAGACCTCTTAGTAATGGGAGTAATCCACCCGGTTCCGCGGACGGAACAAGGGCAAGGTTTTTACTCAAATCTGTTTGTGGTTCCCAAAAAAGAGGGAACCTTCAGGCCAATCTTGGACCTGAAGATCTTAAACAAATTCCTAAGGGTTCCATCGTTCAAAATGGAAACTATTCGAACCATCCTACCCATGATCCAAGAGGGTCAGTATATGACCACAGTGGACTTAAAGGATGCCTACCTTCACATACCGATTCACAAGGATCATTATCGGTACCTAAGGTTTGCCTTTCTAGACAGGCATTACCAGTTTGTAGCTCTTCCCTTCGGGTTGGCTACGGCCCCGAGAATTTTTACAAAGGTTCTGGGCTCGCTTCTGGCAGTACTAAGACCGCGAGGCATAGTGGTGGCTCCGTACCTAGACGACATCCTGATACAAGCGTCAACTTTTCAAAATGCAAAGTCTCATACAGAGATAGTTCTAGCATTTCTAAGGTCGCATGGGTGGAAAGTGAACATGGAAAAGAGTTCTCTGTTCCCATTCACAAGGGTTCCCTTTCTAGGGACTCTTATAGATTCTGTAGAGATGAAGATTTACCTGACGGAGTCCAGGTTATCAAAAATCCTAAATGCTTGCCGTGTCCTTCATTCCATTCCAAGCCCATCAGTAGCTCAGTGCATGGAAGTAATCGGCTTAATGGTCGCGGCAATGGACATAGTGCCACTTGCGCGCCTACATCTCAGACCGCTGCAACTATGCATGCTAAGTCAGTGGAATGGGGATTACTCAGATCTGTCCCCTTTACTAAATCTGGACCAGGAGGCCAGAGATTCTCTTCTCTGGTGGTTGTCGCGGGTTCATCTGTCCAAAGGAATGACTTTTCGCAGACCAGATTGGACGATTGTAACAACAGATGCCAGCCTACTAGGCTGGGGTGCAGTCTGGAACTCCCTGAAGGCTCAGGGATCGTGGACTCAGGAGGAGAAACTCCTCCCAATAAACATTCTGGAATTAAGAGCAATATTCAGTGCTCTTCTAGCTTGGCCTAAGTTAGCAACACTGAGGTTCATAAGATTTCAGTCGGACAACATCACGACTGTGGCTTACATCAATCATCAAGGGGGAACCAGGAGTTCCCTAGCGATGTTGGAAGTCTCGAAGATAATTCGCTGGTCAGAGTCGCACTCTTGTCACCTGTCAGCGATCTACATCTCAGGCGTGGAGAACTGGGAGGCGGACTTTCTAAGCCGCCAGACCTTTCATCCGGGGGAGTGGGAACTTCACCCGGAGGTGTTTGCTCAACTGATCCTTCGTTGGGGCGAACTGGAGCTGGATCTCATGGCATCTCGCCAGAACGCCAAGCTTCCTTGTTACGGATCCAGGTCCAGGGACCCGGGAGCGGTGCTGGTAGATGCACTAGCAGCCCCTTGGGTTTTCAACATGGCTTATGTGTTTCCACCATTTCCGTTGCTACCTCGACTGATTGCCAGGATCAAACAGGAGAGAGCATCAGTGATTCTGATAGCGCCTGCGTGGCCACGCAGGACCTGGCATGCAGACCTAGTGGACATGTCGTCCTGTCCACCATGGTCTCTGCCTCTGAGGCAGGACCTTCTAATTCAGGGTCCTTTCAACCATCCAAGCCTAATTTCTCTGAGGCTGACTGCATGGAGATTGAACGCTTGATTCTATCAAAGCGTGGTTTTTCGGAGTCGGTTATTGATACGTTAATACAGGCTCGGAAACCTGTTACCAGAAAAATTTACCATAAGATATGGCGTAAATATTTATATTGGTGTGAATCCAAGAGTTACTCATGGAGTAAGGTTAGGATTCCTAGGATATTGGCTTTTCTACAAGCAGGTTTAGAAAAGGGTTTATCCGCTAGTTCGTTAAAGGGACAGATTTCTGCTCTGTCTATTCTTTTACACAAACGTCTGGCAGAGAATCCAGACGTCCAGGCTTTTTGTCAGGCTTTGGCTAGGATTAAGCCTGTGTTTAAAACTGTTGCTCCTCCGTGGAGCTTAAACTTGGTTCTTAAAGTTCTTCAGGGTGTTCCGTTTGAACCCCTTCATTCCATTGATATTAAGCTTTTATCTTGGAAAGTTCTGTTTTTGATGGCTATTTCCTCGGCTTGAAGAGTCTGAGTTATCTGCCTTACATTGCGATTCTCCTTATCTGATTTTTCATTCAGACAAGGTAGTTCTGCGTACTAAAGCTGGATTTTTACCTAAGGTTGTTTCTAACAGGAATATCAATCAAGAGATTGTTGTTCCTTCATTATGTCCTAATCCTTCTTCAAAGAAGGAACGTCTTTTGCATAATCTGGACGTAGTCCGTGCCCTGAAGTTCTACTTACAGGCAACTAAAGATTTTCGGCAAACTTCTTCTCTGTTTGTCGTTTATTCTGGTCAGAGGAGAGGTCAAAAGGCTTCGGCCACCTCTCTCTCTTTTTGGCTTCGTAGCATAATACGTTTAGCCTATGAGACTGCTGGACAGCAGCCTCCTGAAAGAATTACAGCTCATTCCACTAGAGCTGTGGCTTCCACCTGGGCCTTTAAGAATGAGGCCTCTGTTGAACAGATTTGCAAGGCTGCAACTTGGTCTTCACTTCATACCTTTTCAAAATTTTAGAAATTTGACACTTTTGCTTCTTTGGAGGCTGGTTTTGGGAGAAAGGTTCTACAGGCAGTGGTTCCTTCTGTTTAATGTTCCTGCCTTGTCCCTCCCATCATCCGTGTACTTTAGCTTTGGTATTGGTATCCCATAAGTAATGGATGACCCGTGGACTGAACACACTTAACAAGAGAAAACATAATTTATGCTTACCTGATAAATTTATTTCTCTTGTAGTGTGTTCAGTCCACGGCCCGCCCTGTCTTTTTGAGGCAGTTCTAAATTTTAATTAAAACTCCAGTCACCACTGCACCCTATAGTTTTTCCTTTCTCGTCTTGTTTCGGTCGAATGACTGGATATGACATGTGAGGGGAGGAGCTGTGTGGCAGCTCTGCTTGGGTGATCCTCTTGCAACTTCCTGTTGGGGAGGAGAATATATCCCATAAGGAATGGATGACCCGTGGACTGAACACACTACAAGAGAAATAAATTTATCAGGTAAGCATAAATTATGTTTTTACCTTTTTATGTCCCCTTTTGCCCCCTTAAAAGTTGTTAAATATTTGTAAAATAAATATAAATGGTTTATTTTTTTTAAAGGAATAATCTAGTCAAAATTAAACTTTCATGATTCAGATAGAGCATGAAATTTTAAGCAACTTTCTAATTTACTCCTATAATTAATTTGTCTATGTTCTATTGCTATCTTTATTTGAAAAAGCAAGAATGTAAGCTTAGAAGCCGGCCCATCTTTGGTTCAGCACCTGGGTAACACTTGCCAATTGGTGTTTAAATGTAGCCACCAATCGGCAAGCACTACCCAGGGTGCTGAACCAAAAATGGTCCGGCTCCTAAGCTTATATTCCAGCTTTTTTTTAAATTAAGATACCAAGAGGAAATTGATAATAGGAGTAAATTTGAAAGTTGTTTAAAATTGCATGCTCTATCTGAATCATGAAAGAAAAAAATGTGGGTTTCATATCCCTTTAAAAGGACAGTATACACTCATTTTCATATAACTGCATGTAATAGACACTACTATAAAGAATAAGATGCACAGATACTGATATAAAAATCCAGTATAAAATGGTTTAAAAACTTACTTAGAAGCTTTCAGTTTAGCTCTGTTGAAAAGGTAGTTGGAAAGCCCACTGCAAGTGGGAAATAAGACACTCCCCCCCCCCTTCTTTTGCATATGATAAGACCCTTTACACAAACAGGAGCAAGCTGGAGAAGGTAGCTGACGGTATTCAAATAAAACTTTGGGGCTTGGTTAGGAGTCTGAAAATCAGAGCAATGTTCTAAGCAAAATTATACATTTTTTAAAAAAAAACAACTTTATGGGCTTTATAAATAGATCATCTACAAAACATTTATGCAAACAAAAAATGTGTATAATGGCCCTTTAATTTGTATCTCACTCTACCATTCACAAAGACTGTTGAGTCCAATTCAGTGTTTCTCAATGACATTCTGCAAGCACTTCTAAGAGGCAGATGTACAGTGTTTTCATACTTTAATAGAAATTGTAATGCAAAACATAAGCGCATTTGTTTAAGCACCTTGTTTGTATACTTTGGTAAGCCTAACTCTGGACACAGCTGCCGATTGCAAGGTTACTTTAGTTATATTTACCATATTTATTGTGTTCTAGGCTTAGCACTCACTTTTACTTGCTTAAGTGCTCATCAACTTTAAATATTCCACCAGTCAAGAAGGCACTCTCTGGTCTTAATGCTTCATATGTGGTTTATTCTGTTATGTTTCAGGGTTATTTATGTTTCTCACACATACATTGTATAATAACCCAGTAACATTTTTAGGTGTGGGGGGAAGGGGAGGCACCTATTGATGTCTTGGGGGCTCTAAACCTGGGCACCAGGGCATTATTTTAAAGGGACACTGAACCCAAATTTTTTCTTTTGTGATTCAGATAGAGCATGCAATTTTAAGCAACATTATAATTTACTCCTTTTATCAAATTTTCTTCATTTTCTTGCTATCTTTATTTGAAAAAGAAGCCATATAAGCTTCTTTTTTTTTAGTTTAGAACTCTGGACAGCACTTTTTTATTGGTGGATGAATTTATCCACCAATCAGCAAGGACAACCCAGGTTGTTCCCCAAAAATGGGCCGGCATCTAAACTTACATTCTTGCATTTCAAATAAAGATGCCAAGAGAATGAAGAAAATTTGATAATAGAAGTAAATTAGAAAGTTGCTTAAAACTGCATGCTCTGTCTGAATCACAAAAGAAAAAATTTGGCTTCAATGTCCCTTTAAGGGTTTGTCGAGCCCTGATTATTATTATTATTTTTTCTCTCTTTTATTATTTATTATTGGAAATGTTTACATAAAACATTTTTACCTTGTCGGATATGTTGCCTTCCCTTTAAGTCCTAGTAAACAACACTGTTTTGTTATTTACCATTCAGTACATATTTATTTGTTCTGTATCTTTACTGCAGTTATTTTACCTCATTGCAGGGGTGTATGGATTTGGTGAGCCTTTTAGATGTTAGTAGACTGATTTTCTCCGTATAGATTTATACTTTGTGTAGTGTCTGAGTGAACTACATCACATCTCTTGATTTACTAATATGAGAATGGCCTTACACTTCCCTATAGATTATCAGTGCCTGATTCTCAAAATCTCACCGGCATGTAGAGAAAGTGTCTTTCGTGAACATGAAGCATACTCGTGAACTCCCCTTAATCAGTCAACAGTTTTCCAAGGTATAACGATCCCTGAAAAGCCTCTTAATACTGCCCAGACATCTAAAAGAATCTCGTTGGAGCAGAGGGTGTATATGAACAAACCATTTGTTTTTAAGTACATGCATACGATTTTTTTAGTCAGTTGCCGATATTTAAATAAAACAAAGTATTCTTAATCCTGTTTTTATTAACTTTTTCCTCATATAGCGCCATCGCTTTCCTTGAAGCAATAGTATGCATCAAGTTTGGTCAAGACCTCTTCAATAAAACGCATTTGCTGTATGTGGTACTTTGGCTTCTGTGTGTGGTAAGTGGAGATTTATATAATTTTTTTTTTTTTTTTTGTGTGTTTGAATTTTATTATCAAGGTTTACAAATAACGTAGACACATTTTACTTATTTTCGACGTGAAATTGCTGTGCCTTTAATACAAGGACAATATCTGCTCTTGTAAAATATATATAAATTAAAGGGATATGATTTTTTTTTTATGTTTCAGATACAGCGCACAATTGTAAACAACTTTTTCAATTTACTTCAATTAGCAAATTTTAATTTCTTTGTTGAAGGAGCAGCATTGCATTACAGGAAGTTAGCTAAACACATTGGGTGAACCAATGATAAGAGGCAAATATGTGCAGCCACCAATCAACAGCTAGTTCCCAGTAGTGCATTGCGACTTCTGATTCTAACTAGGTATTATTTTTAACAAAGAATACCAAGAGAACAAAGCAAATTAAATTATAAAATCAAATTAGAAAGTTGTTTAAAATGGTATGCTCTATGTGAATCATGAAAGAAATGTTTTGGGTTTCATGTCCCTTTAGCACATTTGTTATTTAAATTAAGAATGATATAATATGTGATATAATTATTGGTAACTATTTTGTCCAAAGTCAAACCCCCAAGGATTAGGCAAAAAATATTGTATGTATTTACTTTTCTGATGTACCTAAAAATAAAAACCTTCTAATCTTCCCCTTCTTATCTGTGAGAACATCATCTGTTGAGATTTAAATAAAACCACAATATACCATTATATTGAGGGCACTTTTTACTTGCTATTTTTAACTTCTTTTTTTTTATTTTAGTTGTTTTACTTAAAGGGACATTCCAGTTAAGTTTTGCACAGAAGCATTTTTGCAGTATACATGTATTAGCAAAAATGCTTCTAGTGTAAGCTTATAGCTGTTTCAAGATTTGTATTTAAAGGGACAGTCAACACCCGATGCAACTTCACTCCATACCTTAGATCAGGAATAGAAGATGCAGCTGCACCGCGTCGCATGTTGATTAGCTAACGGTATAGGAGTAATCACCCAGAATACATATGTTTATTCTGTGTAGGTATGACCGCCAAACTCCCCCCACTGTTAGGTATTTACTTTCCTTTTATTTGAATCTTCCAATCATAATCCAATCCTCGGTTGGATTAAAAAGTGTTCACAGAGAATCGCGCATGCGCAATGGATAATCACAGCAGCACTTACGATTTCAGCTTGCGTTTGCGAGCGGGCAGAAGATAATGCGCATGCGCATTATCAGAAATGGCAACGTCACCCTTTGGAACATGAACGAGCAGGGAAAATATTAGAGAAGGGGACGAAGGAGGATGGGGAGGAGTTTGGCGGCCATATCTACAAGGTCATAAACATTTGTATTTTGGTTGATTACTCCAATACTGTTAGTGTTTCAACATGTGATGCAGTGCAGCGGAATCTTCTATTCCTGATCTAAGGTATAGAGTTAAGTTACATCGAGTGTTGACTGTCCCTTTAAGTATGATTTGTGCACCAGCATTTTAAACACAGCACTTGGCCAGAGAGCCTAAGGTGATTGTATCATCCTGTAATGACTCGATTTGCATAATTGCTTACATGAAACAAGCCCCAACGGCTCTATGAGCAGCTGCAGTATTTAAAGTGTGTGTGCCCTGAGAATATATATGGGTATGCTTCACATGCACGTGCAGAGAAAAATGCTAACACTAAAACAGTGATAACTTTTACTAGAAGCAATATTTGCCAGTATATATTGTAAATATGTTTCTATCCAAAGATGTAATTAATTTATGTGCATTTTAATTTTGACCAGAATGTCCCTTTTAAAGTGAAAGTAAAATCTTTGTAATTGCAATATTTGTCTGCTGTTTTTTGAATTCATTAATACCTTATTTGATGCAGTTGTTTGTTTTTCTATAGCCTAAGTCCACACACCACTTGCCTTTTTTTAGTAGTCAAAAAAGTAGTAAAAAAATAAACTTAAAGGAACAGCATACACCAATTTACATATAACTGCATGTACTAGACACTACTATAAAGAAGAATATGAACAGATAATGATCTAAAAATCCAGTAATAAAAACTTTTAAATACTCACTTAGAAGCTCCCAGTTTAGCATTGTTGATGAGGTTAGGCTGGGACACCCACTGAAAGCGGCTGAGAAAGCGGAAAGAGCAGACCCTCCCCTTTTAAATGAAAAGACCCTTTACTCAAACTGGAACAAGCAGGACTCTGTAGACTTCAGTCTCCATCTGATAGTTTGGGGCTTGGTTAGGAGTCTGAAAATCAGCACAATGTTACTAGAAAATAAGCAAAACTAAACATTGTTACAAAAACACTCCCAGATGGGCTGGATAAATAGATTACCTACAAAACATTTATGCAAAGAAAAATCTAGTGTACAATGTCCCTTTAAATGGATTGGATAGAGCATGACATTTTAAACAACTTACCTTTGTTATCCATGCTTAGTTCTCTTGTTACTCTTTATTAAATAGTAATCCTCGATGAGCTCAGGAGCGTGCACGTGTCTATCGCCATCTGGCAGAAGAGTTTGCAACATTGTTTATAGCATTCTTATATATAAATGAAATCACTGCTGCTATGTAATGCTAGACACATGCATGCTCCTGAGCTTCTTTTAGCCTACCTAGCTTTACGCTTAACAAAGAATATCAAGAGAATAAGGCAAATTTCATAATAAAATTAAATCAGAAAGTTGTTTAAAATCACTTGCTCTATCTGAATCATGAAAGTTTAATTTGACTGTCCATTTAAGGCTGCTTTTGCATTCTTGTACTGGCCTGCATCTTTATTTGTGTGTTCCTTGTGTTCTTTAAAGGGACAGTATACACCAATTTTCATATAACTGCATGTAATAGACACACCTATAAAGAATAATATGCACAGATACTGATATAAATATCCTGTATAAAACCTTTTAAATACTTAGTTAGAAGCTCCCAGTTTAGTACTGTTGATGAGGTTAGGCTGGGACACCCACTGAAAGGGGCTGAGAGCAGAACCCCCCCTGCCTTTGAAAAGACCCATTGTACAAACGAAAGCAATCTGAAGTCTGTATACATCAGTCTAAATCTAAAACTCTGGGTCTTGGTTAAGAGTCAGCACAATGTTTAAAAATAAGCAAAATTATACATTTTTACAAAAACACCCCCAGATTTTATTTATGCAAAAAAAATCTAGCGTACAATCTCCCTTTTAATAAAAAAACAAAACAAAACTTTATTGCTTAAATAGGTCTGTAGCTTGTATTGTTTCTTTCAAGGACATAAAAGTCAATAGTATACCTGTGGTATAGGTGTCAATAGTTTAATAGTGTAAAAAAAAAAGCATTTATGTTGTATTATTAAAAGGATATGAAACACAATTTTTCATGATCCAGAAACAGCATGCAATTTTAAGCGACTTTCTAATTTACTTCTTTTATCAATTTTTCTTCATTCTCTTGGTATCTTTATTTGAAAACGCAGGAATGTGCACTTAGGAGCCAGCCTATATTTGGTTCAGCACTTGGGTAGCTTGTGCTGATTGGTGGCTAAATGTTGCCACCAATCAGCAAGCGTAACCAGATGCTTAACCAAAAATGGTCCGGCTCCTAAACTTACATTCCTGCTTTTACAAATAAAGATACTAAAATAACAAAGAAAAATTGATAATATAAGTAAATTAGAAAATTACTTAACATTGCATGTTCTATTTGATTTATTTAGCAAAGGGGATATCCATTTTTTCCAAAATTAAGTACTGTGATATATTTAAAAAGAGAACAAATCTTTTCATATCCCTTTTATTCCGCTCCTCCTTTCTTTTGTTTTAATAGAAGAGAACACAGATCTGCCCTTAAAGGGACAGTCAAGTCCAAAAAAAACTTTCATGATTCAAATAGAGCATGTCATTTTAAACAACTTTCCAATTTACTTTTCCTTCTTAATATAAGGAGAGTCCCTGGCTTCATTCCTTACTGTTGGGAAATACTGAACCTGGCCACCAGGAGGAGGCATAGACACCGCAGCCAAAGGCTTAAATACCTCTAGCACTTCCCCTATCCCCCAGTCATTCTTTGCCTTTCGTCACAGGAGGATGGAAGAGAGGTGTCAGAAGATTTCAGAGTTGTTCCTCAGGAGGGATATATGCCTTTCGTTATGGAACTGGAATTTTAAGTAGTCTTGTCAGCCTCTCAGTGAGAGCATTGACGAAAGTTAGAGTCTGGAGATGCAGGGAGAGTCTTACTGCAAACCCATCCAGACTGCCTGCTAACAACTCCTTAACCCCTTGAGGACTGATTACGGTCCTGAACCGTCATGACTTAAAACGAGCAGCGGGAGCGATCAGAGATCACTTCCGCCGAAATACCGCTGTTACTATCTGCCAGGCATGTGAGGCAGATAGTAACAGCCAATTATTATGTTTGTGACAGTGTTACAATATATTTTTAAACAACAATGTCCTACTTGTACTTTATAGCCCTATAACTTGCAAAAAAAAAGCATGTAAACACTGGGTGTTTTTAAACTCAGGACAAAATTTTGAATCTATTTAGCAGTTTTTTTCATTAGCTTTTGTAGATGAATAAAAGATTTTTCAACTTAAAGTAAAAAAACATGGGGTTTTTTTTTCAATTTGTCACCATATTTTATTATTTAAGAAAAAAGTAAATTATATGACATGATACACATAATGGTATGTAAAGAAAGCCCTTCTTGTCCTGAAAAAAATAATATATAATTTGTATGGGAACAGTAAATGAGTGAGAGGAAAGTTACAGCTAAACACAAAAGTGTTAAAACAGCCCTGGTCCTTAAGGGGTTAAAGGGACACTGAACCCAAATTTTTTCTTTTGTGATTCGGATAGAGCATGCAATTTTAAGTAACTTTCTAATTTAGTCCTATTATCAAATTTTCTTCATTCTCATGGTATCTTTATTTGAAATGCAAGAATGTAAGTTTAGATGCCGGATCATTTTTGGTGAACAACCTGGGTTGTTCTTGCTGATTGGTGGATAAATTCATCCACCAATAAACAAGTGCTGTCCAGAGGTCTGAACCAAAAAATAGCTTAGATGCCTTCTTTTTCAAATAAAGATAGCAAGAGAGCGAAGAAAAAATTATAATAGGAGTAAATTAGAAAGTTGCTTAAAATTACATGCTCTATCTGAATCACAAAAGAAAAAAAATTGGGTTCAGTGTCCCTTTTAAGCAACCAGTGTTGACGAGTTTTACTGTCTGCTTTCATTACTCAAGTCCATGTCAGGAGCGATGCTACAAAACTGTCACACTTGAGAGGCTGTGTTTCTGTTCCACAGCATGGATTCTGGTAAGATCATTTCAATTTTTACTTATGTTGAAATTGCTGAAGACAGGGTCACAGTGTGACTCCTTTTATCTTTACAGAATTGTGGGTTAATATCTCCTGAGGGAGGTAATTAAACAGTGGGGATTATTAAAATGTGTTCTTTGATTTATGCTGCTTTATGTGTAAGATTTATTTTGGGCTCATAGACTGTTGTTATGCGGTAAAAGAACATACAGGCGTTTTACTTTCACTTTGAACGCTGCGCAGCTTGTAGCTTGGCGGGCCTTTTCTCATAACAGGGGCAGTCCTGCATTGCGCACCACGTGACCAGGTGTGGTCACACTTTCATTTTCTCTTTACTGACCGAGCTAGCTGTCTGAGAGGTCACTTCTTCTCTGGTTGCCTTGGTATAGGAGGTGATGAGTGCCCCAGTCATTGGGGGTATAAAGGTGCTGTTTTTGTGAGAAATAAAAAGTGCATTTATTTGTATCTTACTGTTGTTAGCGCAAGCTATGGAGGATCCTGATATGCTTGAGGGTACTCCCTCTGTTCCTAATAGTAATACCTGTCTATATTGTGAGGAGGCCTTGGTGTGCCCACCCTCTCAACTATGTTCTATATGCATCAACAAGGTTATTATGTCTAAGAAGGTTAATTCCTTTAGTACGACTGAGCCGTCCACCTCTGAGGACTCGCCGTCCCGTGAGGTGCATACCTATCAATCATCTCCATTGTCAGATGCAGCTTCCCGTAGCACGCCTGATCCTCCGTCTGGAGGGAGCCTTTTACTATTAGACTTTACCGCACAGTTAAAGACGGCGGTGTCTGAGGCCCTTAGGGCTCTACCTCGCCCTGCTAAGCACAATCGAAAGGTTAAACATAGCTCTCCGGTCCAGGGGACATCCAGTGATTTGCTTGGTTTGTCTGCCTTTCAAGTATCCCAGGATGGGATGAAAATTGGGTGAAATTTCTGGATCGGAGTCTGCTACCTCTAGGCCTCCGGGTGCGGAGGAGCCAGCCTTTAGATTTAAAATTGAACACCTACGTTTTCCTCTAAATGAGGTTCTGTCGACATTAGAGGTTTCAGAGGCCAAGTTGCCTGATGAACCTTTGATCCCTTAATTAGACAGAGTGTACGAGGACAGGGTAGCCTCGCTAACATTCCTGTACCTGTAAAAATGGTGAATATTATTAAAAACAAATAGGATAGAATTGGATCTTCCTTTTCCCCTTCGCCTGCCTTTAAAAAATTATTCCCGGTCCCAGACTCTCAGCTGGAGTTGTGGGGTTCCGTCCCTAAGGTGGATGGTGCTATCTCCACGTTAGCTAAGCGTACTACTATTACTCTTGAGGATAGCTCATCTTTCATTGAGCCGATGGATAAAAAGATGGAAACATTTCTGAGAAAAATGTTTCAGCATATGGTATATTTATTTCAACCGGCAGCGGCTGTTGTCTCGGTTGCTGAAGCTGTGGCCTACTGGTGCGACTCCTTAACGGAATTAATTGAGGTGGAGGGTCCCCTTGACGTTATCCAAGGCAGAATTAAGGCTTTGAGAATTGCTAATTCTTTTATCTGTGATGCAAACATGCAGAGTATTCGCCTGAATGCTAAGATCGCTGGTTTCTCAGTGCAGATTCGTCGGGCGCTATGGCTGAAGTCCTGGTCTGAGGACATGACTTCTAAGTCGAGACTACTTTTCCTCCCTTTTAAGGTAAACATTTTATTTGTTCCAGGCCTGGACTCTATTATTTCCACAGTTACAGGGGGCAAGGGTACATCCCTACCTCAGGATAAAAAGAACAAATCTAAGGGACAAGGATCTCATTTTCGTTCTGAAAAGTCCCAACGTCAGCAGTCCTCCTCTAAGCCCGAGCAAACCAAAAGCACTTGGAAGCCGGCTCAATCCTGGAATAAATCCAAGCAGACCAAGAAGCCCACCGTGAACAAGTCGGCATGAAGGGGCAGCCCCCGATCTAAATCCGGATCGTGTAGGGGGCAGACTGTCGCTGTTTTCAGGCACTTGGTCCAGGGAAGTGCAGGATCCGTGGGTCCTGGAGGTCATAGTTAAGGGATACAAGATATGTTTCAAATCTCATCCACCCAAGGGCAGATTTCTCTTCTCAAACCTGTCTTTAAAACCAGAAAAGAGGGAAGCCTTTCTGGGTGCGTGCGGGATCTGTCCTCCTTGGGGGTCATTGTCCTGGTTCCTATTGCAGAAAGAGGTTTGGGAGTACTACTCAAACCTGTTTGTGGTCCCAAAGAAAGAGGGAACTTTCCGCCCAATTCTGGACCTAAAGTGCTTAAACAAATTTCTAAATGTCCCCTCGTTCAAGATGGAGACAATAAGGTCCATTCTTCCTCTAGTTCAGGAAGGACAGTTCATGATCACTATAGATCTGAAGGATGCCTGCCTTCACGTTCCAATCCACAGAGACCACTTCCAGTTTCTAAGGTTTGCGTACCTCGAACAGCACTTTCAGTTCATTGCACTTCCGTTTGGTCTAGCTATGGCCTAAGAATCTTTACAAAGGTTCTAGGTGCTCTCCTGGCCATTGCCAGAACCCAAGGTATAGCAGTAACTCACTACTTGGACGACATTCTGGTTCAAGTACCATCATTTCGGCTAGCAGAGGACCATTCGGTATCTCTTCTCTCTCTTCGATCACATGGATCGAAGATAAACTTAGAGAAGAGTTCTCTCAATCCAAGCACCAGGGTAGAATTCCTGGGTACTATAATAGATTCAATATCCATGAGGATATTTCTAACCGACCAGAGACGGTGCAAGCATGCTTCAGCATGTCTTGCCCTCCGTACCTCCTTAAGGCCATCTGTGACTCAGTGTATGGAGGTAATTGGTCTCATTGTGTCCAGCATGGACATAATTCCTTTTGCCAGGTTCCATCTCAGGAACAGTTGTGCATGCTGAGGCAGTGGAAAGGCGATCATTCGGATCTGTCTCAACCGATTTCCCTGGACAACCGGTCGAGAGAAACGCTCTCTTGGTGGCTCTGTCTAGATCATCTGTCCCGAGGGACATCCTTTCTGAGACTATCCTTGGAGATTGTGACTAGCGAACGCGAGCCTCTCAGGGTGGGGAGCTGTTAGAGGTGCCAAAAAGGCACAGGGCCTGTGGTCTCAGGAGGAGCGCTCCCTCCCGATCAACATTTTGGAGCTTCAAGCAATCTACAATGCTCTGAAGGCTTGGCCTCTTCTGGGTTCATCCCGGTTTATCATATTCCAATCAGACAATATAAACTCAGGGGCTTATAACATCCATTAGGGGGGAACGAGAAGCTCCCTAGCAATGAGGGAAGTATCTCGGATTCTGGAGTGGGCAGAGACCCACAGCTGTGTGCTGTCAGTGATTCACATTCCGGGTGTGGACAACTGGGAAGCAGATTTTATCAGCAGACAATCTTTTTATCCAGGGGAATGGTCTCTCCATCCCGAAGTGTTTGCGGAGATATGCTACAGGTGGGGGACGCCGGAGATAGATCTTATTGCGTCTTGTCTCAATACCAAACTACCCAGATATGGGTCGAGGTCCAGGGACCCTCAGGCAGAGCTAATAGATGCATTAGCGGTGCCTTGGAGGTTTAATCTAATCCTTTTTCCGCCATTACCACTCCTTCCTCGGGTAGTGGCCCGCATCAGGCAGGAGCAGGTGTCGGTAATACTGATTGCTCCATCGTGGCCGCGAAGGACGTGGTTTGCAGACCTAGTGAGGATGTCATCTTCTCCTCATAGGAAGTTACCTTGTTGCAGGGATCTGCTGGAGCAAGGTCCTTTTGTTCATCAAAATCTAGATTCTCTGAGGCTGACTGCGTGGATATTGAACGCTTAGTCCTAGCCAAAAGAGGTTTTCCTGAGAGAGTTAATGATACTCTCATCCAAGCTTGTAAGCCAGTTACTTGTCGCATCTATCATAAGGTGTGGAGAACCTACTTATTCTGGTGTAAAGAGCGTGGTTTTCCTTGGCATAAAGTTAAGGTTGCCAGGATTCTGTTTGTTTCTCCAGGATTGGTCTGGAGAAGGGTCTTTAGGCTTGCTCCCTGAGGGGTCGGATTTCGGCCTTGTCTGTTTTACTGCACAAGAGGCTCCCAGAGCTTCCAGATGTTCAGTCTTTTGTTAGGGCTCTGATTAGGATCAGACCTGTGTTCAGATCTCCGACTCCCCCTTGGAGTCTGAATCTGGTTCTTAAAGTTTTGCAACGGGCTCCGTTTGAGCCTATGCATGAAATTGATATTAAATTGTTGTCCTGGTAAGTTCACTTTCTACTGGCTATTGCCTCGGCGCGTAGAGTAACTGAGATTGCCGCCTTGCAATGTGAGCCTCCTTATCTGGTGTTCCATTTGCATAAGGCTGTCCTACATACTAAGCTCCCTAAGGTTGTGTCAGACCGCAACATCAATCAAGAGATTGTGGTCCCTTCTTTGTGTCCTAATCCTTCTTCTTTGAAGGAACATTTACTTTATAACGTCTTCCTTGTTTGTGGCATATTCTGGGAAGCGCAAGGGGTCAGAAGGTCTCTTCGACTTCTTTATCCTTTTGGTTGAAGAGTCTTATCCGCTTAGCCTATGAAACAGCTGGACATAGACCTCCACAGAGAATTATGGCTTATTCTACTAGAGCAGTGGCTTCCTCTTGGACCTTTAAGAACGAGGCCTCTATGGATCAGATTTATAAGGCGCCTACCTAGTCTTCCTTACACACTTTTTTTCTAAATTCTACAAGTTTGATGTTTTTGCTTCAGCTGAAGCAGCCTTCGGGAGAAAGATTTTGCAGGCTGTGGTGCCCTCAGATTAGGGTCTGCTTCTTTTTTTGTCCCTCCCATTATCATTCAGTGTCTAGAGCTTGGGTATAAGTTTCCCAACAGTAAGGAATAAAGCCTTGGACTATCCTTATATTAAGAAGGAAAACATAAATTATGTTTACCAGATAATTTCATTTCCTTCTGTATAAGGAGAGCCCGTCCGTGTTTTTCCGTTTAGGCGGACCCCTACATTTTGTGTTTTCTGCTGGCGCCTTTTTATACCCTGATATTTCTCCTACTGTTCCTTGTTTCTTCGGCAGAATGACTGGGGGATAGGGGAAGTGGGAGAGGTATTTAAACCTTTGGCTGGGGTGTCTTTGCCTCCTCCTGGTGGCCAGGTTTAGTATTTCCCAACAGTAAAGAATTAAACTGTGGACTCTCCTTATACAGAAGGAAATTAAATTATCTTGTAAGCATAATTTATGTTTTATCACCAATTGTGCTTTGTTCTCTTGGTATTCTTAATTAAAAGCTAAACCGAGGAGGTTCATATTCTAATTTCTTAGACCTTGAAGGCCGCCTCTAATCTAAATACATTTTGACAGTTTTTCACCACTAGAGGACATTGGTTCATGTGTTTCATATAGATAAGATTGAGCTCAATGCACAGTGAATTTACAGAGGAGTGAGCACTGATTAGCTAAATGCAAGCCTGTCAAAAGAACTGAAATAAGGTGTAGTCTGCAGAGGCTTAGCTACAAGGTAATTACATAGGTAAAACGTGTATTATTATAACTGTGTTGGTTATACAAAACTCGGGAATGGGTTAATTAAAAGGATTATCTATCTTTTAAAACAACAAAAATTCTGGTGTTGATTGTCCCTTTAAATCCGCTTTACATAATTGTATTGAACCATACTTGCTATGTTGCCATGTCCATTCATGATGACCGTTTATGTAAAAGGATGCTTACCTCAGTTTCAATCCATACCACCCACGTTTAGGCTTCTCAGGTGTGCTACAAATCCTTTTTTCATTTTAAGGTTTTGTTTGTTCAATTTTGCACAAGACCATTTAAGCTGTGTTTTATATCCTAATGGGGCCAATATGGTGTTCTGCAACCCCATTGGTGTGTTTTAATTATATTTGTGAGTCTGTCATATTGGGAAGCATTATGAAATCAGCTCAGTTAATTTAAGAAAGATAAGCTTTTTAGGAGTCCTATCTTCTAATAAATGGATCTAAAAGACTGTGGTTCACATTTATTCCATCTTGTGCAGATTCAATCTAACAACATAATTGTGTTTGGTCAGATTAACTAATGTCACCAGCTGGGTTGTGCATTGCAGGTCTGCTTTGTTATAAGTTGTTTGATTTTTAATGTAGACCAACATCAGCTTGAAAATGATCTCAGTTCTTCACATTTCAGGACCCCCAAACACTTTTTCTAATTCTTCAGAGTATTCATCCAAGAGATGGATTTTTTTTCTGTAATCTGGGAAATCCAGAAATAGATCTAATGTCAACAAAGGAAGATTAAAGAATAGACACTAAGACAAGGTCCAGCATTGGACCAGAAACATGTATGTTTGGAAATTTTCAATTACTTGAAGGTTCAGACTAATGTTCTCTGCTCTCTGTTTGTGATACTAATGATAAATCAGGACTCTTCTGGCTTCAAAGTGTCTACAAGATCCTTGGTTTTCAAATGTAATTCTTTTTGCATAACATAATTACTGGTTGCTTCTTCAGTAAGTTTTGCTTATTTCTAAAGAACATTGTGATGATTTTCAGACTCCTAACCAAGCCCCAAAGTTTTAGATGTATACTGATGTATACAGACTTCAGATTGTTTCTATTTGTATAATGGGACTATTCATATGCAGGGGAGGGTATGTTCTCAGCCCCTTTCAGTTGGTTTTCCAGCCTAACCTCATCAACCGTGCTAAATTGGAAGCTTCTAAGTAAGTTTTTAAAAGGTTTCATAGTGGATTTTTATATCAGTATCTGTGCATATTATTCTTTATAGTAGTGTCTATTACATACAGCTAAATTAAAATTGGTGTATACTGTTCCTTTAATATTTTGGTGAAGCAGTGAAATGCAGGCATTTGCTCTTATTAAAAAAAAAATAACTTTTAATATTTGATTCTTTCAAATGATGATTTATGTGTTCTTTCTTTTTTTTTATCATGCAGGCGATCACTACGTTCTTGTGCCTGTATGGCATGGTATGTTTGCTGATCATTATGGTGAAAGACAAAAGGTATTTTTGTAAAAGAAAAAAAAAAGTTGTTTGTTTATAATAAATGAGAAGTAAATCCCTAAGTTTTACATTATGCGTTTAAATAATATAACAGTACAACCAGGGCAAACTTACATGAAGATATAAATAGAATTACAATGAAAGTTAGGAGTCATTTCCCAGAGTTTGTCCAGTTCTTCCATTAGATGTAGGTTATATTTGAAGTTAATTTTGTGAAATGCAGCGGAGAAATATTGTCCCATAGCTTGTAATTACAGCTTAATGCTGCGCTAAGAACTTTCATCATTACCCTTTAAAACTATACTGAAGTTCATATAAGATCAAAGTCTTTGCTACCGTTAGATCAAAGCCATTCATTATTTTGAAGAATGTGTAAGCAGATTAAATTGAAATAAATGGAAGCGCAGATAGATATTTGATAAGGTTAACATTATTTAGGGTTTTATATCTCTTTTTCACTATTGGACTAATCACTTCATATTGACCAAGCAAAACAACATTTCTTTATTGTTAAGTTGTTTTGGTGGCTCTGCGTGGGAGTCACTCATCCTGTGCAGAAGTTGTACCTTTGAATTGCTACATAAAAGCAAAGTTCAGGATTTTGTTTGAATTTAAAGGGACATGAAACCCAAAACATTTTCTTTTATGATTCAGATAGAGCATGCAATTTTAAACAACTTTGTATTTTACTTTTATTATAATTTTTTGTTCTCTTGGTATCGTTTGTTGAAAAACAGGGACGTAATGCTTAGGAGTCTGCTTATTTCTGAAGCACTATATAGCAGCAGTTTTACAAGAATGATATCCATTTGCAAAAGAACTAAATGGCACAGCACTATTTCCTGCCATGTAATGCTCCAGATGCCGACCTATTTATCTCTTCAACAAAGAATTCCATAGGAACAAAGCAAATTTGATACTAGAAGTAAATTAGAAACATTTTTTAAATGGTATGCTCTGTATGAATCACGAAATAACATTTTGGGTTTCATATCCCTTTAAAATGGACAAGATTTAGATAGAGCATGTAATTTTAAAGATATTTTAAATATATATTTTTATCCTTTGTTGAAGAGCATATTTAGAGCAGGAACTGGCACATGTACTAAGCACTAAATGGTGCAGTGTTTGTACGAGCATTTAACAGTTATACATTGTTAAAGGGCCAGTGATCACCAGAATTTTTGTTTGTTTAAAAAGATAAATAATCCCTTTATTACCCATTCCCTAGTTTGGAAAATCAACAGAGTTATATAAATACACTTTTTACCTCTGTAATTACCTTGTATCTAAGTCTCTGCAAACTGCCCCCTTACTTCATTTCTTTTGACAGACTTAGCCAATCAGTGCTCACTCCTAGGTAACCTCACGTGCATGAGCTCAATGTTATCTATATGAAACACATGAACTAGCGCCCTTTAGTGGTGAAAAACTGTCAAAATGCACTCAGATTAGAGGCGGCCTTCAAGGTCTAAGAAATTAGCATATGAACCTTCTAGGTTTAGCTTTCAACTAAGAATACCAAGAGAGCAAAGCAAAATTGGTGATAAAAGTAAATTGGAAAGTTGTTTGCATGCCCTATTTGAATCATTAAATTTTTTGGGGGGACTTGACCGTCCCTTTAAGCACTAGAGAAAAGCAGCATTTAGAACAATGCACTCTTTTCAACCTACCTAGATATGCTCTACAACAAAGAATACCAACAGAACAAAGTATATTTCACAATATAAGTGAATTAAAAATATATTTAAAATGACATGCTATATCCTGATCTTGAAAAAAAAAGACTCATGTCCCCTTTAACGCGTGTGTTTTTTGTCTGGAACAAAAAAAAGCAGTATTGCACTTAGTACTAACTTCTAGGTATTTCTTACTATTGCTCACTAAGCATTAGCAGGAAGTACCTATCAACCAATGGCCATTAACAGGAAGTAAAGATCGTCCACTGAGCATCAATAGCGAATACACAACTGATACAACTGTATTTGTTTCAATTTACATTTTTAAAAACCTTTACTACACATTTCAAATAAAATAATTAAAATGAGTTAAAGGGACACTGAACCCAAATTTTTTCTTTTGTGATTCAGATAGAGCATGCAATTTTAAGCAATTTCTAATTTACTCCTATTATAAACTGTTCTTCATTCTCTTGGTATTTTTATTTTAAAATCAAGAATGTAAGTTTAGATGCCGGCCCATTTTGGTGAACAACCTGGGTTGTTCTTGCTGATTGGTGGATAAATTCATCCACCAATAAACCAGTGCTGTCCAAGGTTCTGGACTTTATTTTTCAAATAAAGATAGCAAGAGAATAAAGAAAAATTGATAATAGGAGTAAATTAGAAAGTTGCTTAAAATTGCATGCTCTATCTGAATCACAAAAGAAAAAAAATTGGGTTCAGTGTCCCTTTAAAATTTTGTTGCTTCATATGAATACAGACTTTTTTTTAAGCATATGGCCTTCAAAAAGTTCAGAGCTTTTCTAATCAATATGAACTTTATTTTTTAAATTCTCTGGATATTTTGTTCTATCATTCCTTTTATTCCTTTCAATACAATGTTGAAACTGATGAATAAGGTGAATGTCACAGCATAATACATGCTTATTATGTGAGATAAGATCTTTAGCTTTAAATTCTCTATCTTAAAGGGATAGTAACACCTTGTAATTTACCAGATATTTCTGTTGTCTTGCTATAGGATACCATGTCCACCAAGTCTAAAATTTTTTAAATCAAGTTATCATTGTGTTTGCAGCATTTGTTTCTGAATAGTCAAACTCCACCCATAATTTGTCTTACTTGGAAAAGCCAATCCAAGCTTTAGTCAGCAGACAACCGTTCTAGCCACAATCATATTGCTAGTATAAAGTTAATTGTTCTGCTGTTGTTAACTGTTAAAGCCAATAAGGGAAAGATATGTAGCAATATTCACTAGACGTGCATTTGGTTACTTTGTTAAAATCCGAATGCAGAAGACAATCTTTCGTGGATTTCGGCTCTTTTTGCAGACGGATTTCTTGTGAAGGTTCAATACACCAAGATCTGTGCACATCCAGATCTTAGCGTGTTGAATTTCACAAGAATAAATCTGGCTCCGAAAAGCCAAATGACACGAGTGGCTGCCTTCTTCCGTATTCGGATCCTAACAAAAGTTCTGAATGCACATGTCTAGTGAGCACTGTGAGAAGTCTGCAGAGTGCTTTATCTGGCTTGATATTCAAAGAAGACACAATTTTCAGAACTAAATTATATGGAAAGGGGCAAAATAAAAAAAGTTTATTGTAAAGTTGTTTTTATATTTAATATACCTCAAGGTGTTTATTGTCCCTTTTTAAGTAAAATTATTTTATTAATTCGAAACCTGCAATTTTAAAGGGACAGTCTAGTCAAAATTATACTTTCATGATTCAGATAGAGCATGCAATTTTAAGCAACTTTCTCATTTACTCCTATTAATTTTTCTTTGTTCTCTTGGTATCTTTATTTGAAAAAAATAAAGAATATACGCTTAAGGACCGGACGATTTTTAGTTTAGCACCTGGGTAGCGCTTGCTGATTGGTGGCTACATTTAGATATCGATCAGCAAGTGCTACCCAGGTGCTGAACCAAAAATGGGCCGGCTCCTAAGCTTATATTATTGCTTTTTCAAATAAAGATTCCAAGAGAATGAAGAAAAATTGATAATAGGAGTAAATTAGAAAGTTGCTTAAAATTGCATGCTTTGTCTGAATCATGAAAGTTTAATTTTGACTAGACAGTCCCTTTAAAACACACAGCTATTTTGTGTGTTACATAAAACACCTAAATACTGATAGGTAATTGGCATTGACATAAGCAGGCCGTTGATAACTGCAGTGAGCACAACATCTCATGCTATTTATAAAATAGGCAAATTAAACTTCTAGACATTTATATAACCAGCCTTGAAACCAATTATTTCTGGTCTTTCAGACTTATTCAGAGTGTGAAGACAGCACTTACAACACAGATGTCCCCTGGCACCATTCTGAGAAGTCCGGTATGTATCCTGCAAATTGCTATTTAGATGTATGTGCGAAATAGGCACAAATTTTATAGTGGAGCAAAGATAAATACACAAAACAGACAGATGTTGAAGATAATATTGTTAAAGGGACATTCCAGCCAAAATTTGAATTCACATGGATACATTTCACTTTTGAATAGAAGCCTTTTTGTAATATAAATGTATCAGCAAAAATGCTTCTAATAAAAGCTACAGCTGTTTTATAAGTGTGTTTAAGTATGCACCGTGCACCAGCATTTTAAATATGGCACTTAGAGAGCCTAAGGTGCTTGTACCATCTGGTAATGACTCAATTTAATAATTGCTGACATGATACAAGCCCCACTGGTGCTCTGAGCAGCTGCAGTATTTAAAATGCTGGTGCACTGAGAATATCCAGCTATGCTTCACATGCACGTGCAGAGGAAAATGCTAACAATAAAACAGTGATAACCTTTTACTATAAGCATTTTTGCCAATACATGTATATTGCAAATAGGTTTCTATTCAAAAATGTAATTAATGTGCATTTAAATTTTGACCGTAATGTCCCTTTAAGTTTGTCCTTTGGGTGGAGATGCAAAGCATATATTAATTCATTAAAGGGCATTAAGGCAGATGCTGGAAGACGGCATTAAAAAAAAGGGTTTTCTTTGTGTTTTTGCATGAGCACCACAAGTGCAGTGCAGATTATTTATCCACTGTGCACCGGGCAATCAAAGCCTGGACATATGCACCCAGCATCAATGATATTATTACCAAATATAATAAATTTGTATTTTTCTTATATGGGTTCTTATTATATTTCTCCAACATAGGTGTGTCCCGGTCCACGGCGTCATCCTTACTTGTGGGATATTCTCTTTCCCCAACAGGAAATGGCAAAGAGCCCAGCAAAGCTGGTCACATGATCCCTCCTAGGCTCCGCCTACCCCAGTCATTCTCTTTGCCGTTGTACAGGCAACATCTCCACGGAGATGGCTTAGAGTTTTTTAGTGTTTAACTGTAGTTTTTATTATTCAATCAAGAGTTTGTTATTTTAAAATAGTGCTGGTATGTACTATTTACTCAGAAACAGAAAAGAGATGAAGATTTCTGTTTGTATGAGGAAAATGATTTTAGCAACCGTCACTAAAATCCATGGCTGTTCCCCCCACAGGACTGTTGAGAGCAATTAAACTTCAGTTTGGGGGAACAGTGAGCAGTCTCTTGCTGCTTGAGGTATGGAACACATTCTAACAAGACGATGTAATGCTGGAAGCTGTTCATTTTTCCCTATGGAGCCGGTAGGCCCATGTTTAGTACGATTGTTAAATAAGGGCTTCAAAAAGGGCTTATTAAGACTGTAGACTTTTTCTGGGCTAATCGATCATTATTAACACATATTTAGCCTTGAGGAATCATTTTATCTGGGTATTTTGATATAATAATATCGGCAGGCACTGTTTTAGACACCTTATTCTTTAGGGGCGTTTCCCAAAGCATAGGCAGAGCCTATTTTCGCGCCGGTGTTGCGCACTTGTTTTTGAGAGGCATGGCATGCAGTCCGCATGTGAGAGGAGCTCTGATACTTAGAAAAGACTTCTGAAGGCGTCATTTGGTATCGTATTCCCCTTGGGGCTTGGTTGGGTCTCAGCAAAGCAGATACCAGGGACTGTAAAGGGGTTTAAAGTTCAAAAACGGCTCCGGTTCCGATATTTTAAGGTTAAAGCTTCCAAATTTGGTGTGCAATACTTTTAAGGCTTTAAGACACTGTGGTGAAAATTTGGTGAATTTTGAACAATTCCTTCATGTTTTTCGCAATTGCAGTAATTAAAGTGTGTTCAGGTTTAAAATTTAAAGTGACAGTAACGGTTTTATTTTAAAACGTTTTTTGTACTTTGTTATCAAGTTTATGCCTGTTTAACATGTCTGAACTACCCAGATAGACTGTGTTCTGAATGTGGGGAAGGCCAGAATTCCTATTCATTTAAATAAATGTGATTATGTGACAATGACAATGATGCCCAAGATGATTCCTCAAGTGAGGGGAGTAAGCATGGTACTGCATCATTCCTCTCTTCGTCTACACGAGTCTTGCCCACTCAGGAGGCCCCTAGTACATCTAGCGCGCCAATACTCCTTACTATGCAACAATTAACGGCTGTAATGGATAATTCTGTCAAAAACATTTAGCCAAATGAACACTTTAGTCAGCGGTAAGCGCGACTGCTCTGTTTTAGATACTGAAGAGCATGACGACGCTGATAATAATATTTCTGAAGGGCCCCTAACCAGTCTGAATGGGGCCAGGGAGGTTTTGGTCTGAGGGAGAAATTACTGATTCAGGAAACATTTCTCAACAAGCTGAACCTTGATGTGATTGCATTTAATTTAAGTTGGAACATCTCCGCATTCTGCTTAAGGAGGTATTATCCACTCTGGATGATTGTGACAAGTTGGTCATCCCAGAGAAACTATGTAAAATGGACAAGTTCCTAGAGGTGCCGGGGCTCCCAGAAGCTTTTCCTATACCCAAGCGGGTGGCGGACATTGTTAATAAAGAATGGGAAAGGCCCGGTATTCCTTTTGTCCCTCCCCCATATTTAAATTTTTTTTTTCCTATGGTCGGACCCCCAGAAAGGACTTATGGCAGACAGTCCCCAAGGTCGAGGGAGCGGTTTTCCACTTTAAACAAACGCACCACTATACCCATAGAGGAATGTTGTGCTTTCAAAGATCCTATGGATAAAAAATTAGAAGGTTTGCTTAAAAAGATGTTTGTTCATGCAGGGTTACCTTCTACAACCAATTTTCATGCATTGTCCCTGTCGCTACAGCCGCATGTTTCTGGTTCGATGAGCTGATAAAGGCGGTCGATAGTGATTCTCCTCCTTATTGAGGAGATTATGGACAGAATCAAAGCTCTCAAATTGGCTAAATTCTTTCAGCCCTAGACGCCCACTTTGCAATTGGCTAGGTTAGCGGCTAAGAATTCTGGGTTATGCTATTGTGGCGCGCAGAGGCGCTTTGGTTGAAATCTTGGTCGGCTGATGCGTTCTTTCCAAGAACAAGCTACTTACATTCCTTTCAAGGGGAAAACGCTGTTTGCCCTGACTTGAAAGAGATTATCTCTGATATCACTGGGGGTAAGGGCCACGCCCTTCCTCAGATCGGCCTTTCAAGGCAAATAAATTAAACCTAATTTTCGTCCCTTTCGTAGAAACGGACCAGCCCAAAGTGCTACGTCCTCTAAGCAAGAGGGTAATACTTCTCAAGCCAAGCCAGCTTGGAGACCAATGCAAGGCTGGAACAAGGGTAAGCAGGCCAAGAAATCCTTGGGCGCTAGAAATAGTCTCCCAAGGTTATCTTCTGGAATTCAAGGGACTATTCCCCCCAAGGGGGAGGTTCCACAGGTCTCAGTTGTCTTCAGACCACATAAAAAGACAGAGCATTCTTACATTGTGTAGGAAGACCTGTTAAAAATGGGAGTGATTCATCCTGTTCCATTAAGAGAACAAGGGATGGGGTTCTACTCCAATCTGTTTATAGTTCCCAAAAAAGAGGGAACGTTCAGACCAATCTAGATCTCAAGATCTTAAACAAGTTTCTCAAGGTTCCATCAATCAGGATGGAAACCATTCGAACTATTCTTCCTTCCATCCAGGAAGGTCAATTCATGACCACGGGTGGATTTAAAGGATGCGTATCTACATATTCCTATCCAGATAGGAACATCATCGGTTCCTGAGGTTCGCATTCCTGGACAAACATTACCAGTTCGTGGCGCTTCCTTTCGGATTAGCCACTGCTCCAAGGATTTTCACAAAGGTACTAGGGTCCCTTCTAGCTGTGCTAAGACCAAGGGGCATTGCGTGTAGTACCTTTACTTGGACGACATTCTGATTCAAGCGTCGTCCCTTCCTCAAGCAAAGGCTCAACACGGACATTGTCCTGGCCTTTCTCAGATCTCATCGGATGGAAAGTGAACGTGGAAAAGAGTTCTCTATCTCCGTCAACAAGGGTTCCCTTCTTGGGAACAATAATAGACTCCTTAGAAATGAGGATTTTTCTGACAGAGGCCAGAAAAACAAAACTTCTAGACTCTTCGGATACTTCATTCCGTTCCTCTTCCTTCCATAGCGCAGTGCATGGAAGTGATCGATGGTAGCGGCAATGGACATAGTTCCTTTTGCACGCATTTCATCTAAGACCATTACAACTGTGCATGCTCAGTCAGTGGAATGGGGACTATACAGACTTGTCTCCGAAGATACAAGTAAATCAGAGACCAGAGACTCACTCCGTTGGTGGCTGTCCCTGGACAACCTGTCCACGAGGGATGACATTCCGCAGACCAGAGTGGGTCATTGTCACGACCGACGCCAGTCTGATGGGCTGGGGCGCGGTCCTGGGATCCCTGAAAGCTCAGGGTCTTTGGTCTCGGGTAGAAATCTCTTCTACCGATAAAATATTCTGAACTGAGAGCGATATTCAATGCTCTCAAGGCGTGGCCTTCAGCTAGCGAGGGCCAAGTTCATACGGTTTACAATCAGACAACATGACAACTGTTGCGTACTCAACCATCAGGGGGGAACAAGGAGTTCCCTGGCGATGGAAGAAGTGACCAAAATCATTCTATGGGCGGATTTTCCACTCCTGCCACCTGTCTGCTATCCACATCCCAGGAGTGGAAAATTGGGAAGCGGATTTTTCTGAGTCGTCAGACATTGCATCCCGGGGGTGTGGGAACTCCATCCGGAAATCTTTGCCCAAGTCACTCAGCTGTGGGGCATTCCAGACATGGATCTGATGGCCTCTCGTCAGAACTTCAAAGTTCCTTGCTACGGGTCCAGATCCAGGGATCCCAAGGCGGCTCTAGTGGATGCACTAGTAGCACCTTGACCTTCAACTAGCTTATGTGTTCCCGCCGTTTCCTCTCATCCCCAGGCTGGTAGCCAGGATCAATCAGGAGAGGGCGTCGGTGATCTTGATAGCTCCTAGCGTGGCCACGCAGGACTTGGTATGCAGATCTGGTGAATATGTCATCGGCTCCACCTTGGAAGCTAACCTTTGAGACGAGACCTTCTTGTTCATGGGTCCGTTCGAACATCCGAATCTGGTTTCACTCCAGCTGACTGCTTGGAGATTGAACGCATTGATCTTATCGAAGCGAGGGTTCTCAGATCCTGTTATCGATACTCTTGTTCAGGCCAGAAAAGCCTGTAACTAGAAAGATTTACCACAAAATTTGGAAAAAAAATATATCTGTTGGTGTGAATCTAAAGGATTCCCTTGGACAAGGTTAAGATTCCTAGGATTCTATCCTTCCTTCAAGAAGGATTGGAAAAAGGTTTATCTGCAAGTTCCCTGAAGGGACGATTTCGCCTTGTCTGTGTTACTTCACAAAAAAGCTGGCCGCCTGTGCCAGATGTTCAAGCTTTTGTTCAGGCTCTGGTTAGAATTAAGCCTGGTTTACAAACCTTTGACTCCTCCTTGGAGTCTCAATTTAGTTCTTTCAGTTCTTCAGGGGGTTCCGTTTGAACCCTTACATTCCGTTGATATTAAGTTATTATCTTGGAAAGTTTTGTTTTTAGTTGCAATTTCTTCTGCTAGAAGAGTTTCAGAATTATCTGCTCTGCAGTGTTCTCCTCCTTATCTGGTGTTCCATGCAGATAAGGTGGTTTTACGTACTAAACCTGGTTTTCTTCCCC